>NC_143394.1:1940000-2245416 GCF_980474605.1 Leiobunum rupestre
TATATTTTGTTCTAGACACTCGAAAGGTACTCACAACGTCGATTAAAGACCCATATTACACACTATATGAAAATCTAAGTGTAGGACCTCATATGTATAGTTCGTTCTAGACACTCGAAAGGTTCTCACAATGTCGTTTAACACACGATTAGAAAACCAAAGTGTAGGACCTCATATGTATAGTTCGTTGTAAACACTCGAAAGGTACTCACAACGTCGTTTACCACACGATTAGAAAGTCAAAATTAGGGACCTCATATGTATAGTTTGTTCTAGACACTCGAAAGGTACTCACAACGTCGATTAAAGACCAATATTAAACATTATATGAAAATCTAAGTGTAGGACCTCATATGTATAGTTCGCTGTAGACACTCGAAAGTTACTCACAACGACGTTTGACACACGATTAGAAAATCAAAGTGTAGGACCTAATATGTATAGTTCGTTGTAAACACTCGAAAGGTACTCACAACGACGATTAAAGACCAATATTACACACTATATGAAAATCTAAGTGTAGGACCTGATATGTATAGTTCGTTGTAGACACTCGAAAGGTACTCACAACGTCGATTAAAGACCAATATTACACACTATAAAGAGTTCTTAATCAGTGGCGTAGACAAAGCTGGTATCCGGGTCAAAGTTCTCCTTTGTTCTAAGTCTTGAAGCTTTCATTACACCGGCGTATCTAAAGTAGGGTGGGGCCATGGAGGTGCATCTTAAATATACCTTCATGGTGAGGCATAAGTGCTCTGCTCTGGGCCCAAAAAATCTAAAATCGTATTTAAAAATTGTATTTTTTTTTCAAAATGAAGGAAAAATACATTTTTTGGGCTGTTTTGGTTTAGAATATATGAATTTCTGAGCTCTGGGGTTATAACACCCATTGCCATCTAGCTATTTTTTGTATTTTGTGCCTTTAAGTATGTATACACCACTGTAATTATACCCTCCCCCTTTTATTTTGCGTAGATATAAAAAAATAATAACTTTTTAGTTGTTTATTTTTTTATTGCCATTTATTTTTATTTGATTGTTCAATTTTGCCGCGCGAACACCAAGTTTATAGTAATTGTGCCCCATAACCCATTTTTCAAACAAGGCCATTGGCTGCAAAAACGGTTTGGGATAATCTAATTCCATTGTATAGTAAATAGCCAAGAGTGCCATCAAAATTGAAGAAATCGAAAGTTCATTTTCCTTTTGAATAATTTGAAGTTCGTTTCCAACTATGACGCCCTTTTCAATTTGAGAATTTTAAAATGATATTAAACACAATGGGGGCCCATTTTCGTCTCGCAGCAAGAGGAGCTGGTTTCGATCCCAGCGGCTATATAGTGGAACTGGGTGAAATATCCAGAACTACTCCGTCTGCATATACAGTTTGCAAGTTATCTCCCCTCTAGTTAAAGTGGTTTTCCCCGAGATCTTGGGTTTCCCCCTCGTATAAAAACTTGCTGGGGTTAACAGTCAGCTCCTACTAAGTATACACTAATTGTAGGATAATCTAAACTATATGAGCTCATAACGGTATTAAATAAGCCATATGTATCCCACAATATAAATGATTTTTTTAAACAGAAAATTATATACTCAAAATATAAATTCATAAACCAACGCCTAAACGCCAAACTTTCTACTTTATCATTTAAACTAACAAAGTTTGTCAAGGTTAAGATATTTAAAATATATATGATTACTTACTGACAGCAGTCCTCTTCTCTTTTGAGCACTTCAATTAATTAGTTTAATAAAAAAAATACTAAAAGGCAGCCTGCCACATGTGTTGGAGTGAATGTTGTACTTCTCTAGAATAAACAGAGTTATAATCCCGTGAGTTGCCGTAATTCACCGCGCGGAGTTTACAAGACCTTTTCAACTTATTTTTCGCACTTTAAGAACCTTTTGGTGTTCTTGATATGTGAAACGTGCTCAAAAAATCGAACTTATATTTCAGGAACACTAAATCATTTTAAGAACACAAACAAAAACCATAAGAACACATATGAAGGTGTAAGAACATATGTAGATCACACTTAAAGAACACACACGTGTTCTCGTAGCGTTCTTGAAATGAGCTTGAAATTTGCAGTGTACTTGGTTTTCGCCAGTGAACATTGCATCGGTTAATCTAATTTTTTTATCCGATTATCCGTTACGCGGTAGGCTACATAGTTTGGTAGAATTCACAGGTGACTTGAAAACTCAGTTACCGGACAAACGGATTTTCAAACGGAAGCGAGTCAAGCAACTCTAAACTGCGAAGTGACGTATATGGAGACGTAATAAATTGTCGTTTGGACCGTCTGAAGACGGAAGTACAAAATACAAAGTGGTCAAATGCCTTTACTGCGCGGAGTATAAGCAAAAGAAGAATTATATATTTCTTATGAGAAAAGTATACATCACTCTATATTGTGAGCATAGAGTAATTAAAGTGCTTCGTACACGCGAGCAGTTTCGGTGATACAGGGTGTCCACTATAAAACGATCCAGGGCGAATAACTCAAAATAGGTTTTATCTAGGATTTTGAATTTTTCAGGTCACATAGCACGCGTAGGGTGCATTGGACGATGAAAATTTCAAGGTCATTCAAAATCTATCTCGAGAACCATTGGATTTAGAGATTTTGTTCCAATTAGAAAAGTGTGCGCTACCACATTCTACGTCTAATACGCTTTGATCCGATGTAAACTGACCAATAAGAAGCCGAGAAAACGAAGAAATAAACCTGGGTGGTCATCAAGCTAAAAATAACAAAGATTCCAACCAACCTGTTTTCGGCGTTCAATTTTTAAGCTCCCAATTGATGAAATTAAGTCAGTTCAAATTTATTTAGACTTTCACCACTCTACTTTGTCCCATCTTGCTAAGTGGGTTCTGAAACGTTTGTTACCCTAGCAAAAGTAGTCTGGAGTTTATTAACGAACCAGCGTGGAATCTTTATTTTTAGCTTGATGACCACCCAGTTTTCTTTCTTCGTTTTCTAAGCTTCTTATTGGTCAATTTACATCGGGTCAAAGCTTATTAGGCGTAGAATGTGGAAGCACATACTTCTATAATTGGAACAAAATCTCTAAACCCAGTGGTTCTGAAGTGAGATTTTGAATGACCTTGAAGACATGGTTCAAGGACATTGAAATTTTAATCGTCCAATGGCCCCCTGGGCGTGCTATGTGACATTAAAAATGCAAAATCCTAGTTAAACCGATTTTGAATTATTCACCCTGGATCGTTTTTTAGTGGACACCCTGTATAACAATGGTTGATGCCCCGTAAGATGCTTGTTAAATAAAACTCTTTTCAAACAATTCATCCAAGATTTCAATTTGGTTCAAAACGTCACAAAGAAACACGTTGTTCACGGTTTTACCTTCGATATTACTTAAATCCACAGCCAGAACTTGCCCCCTGTTCAATTTCAAAGCGGGGGCACCACCCTAGCTACTTTTATTCGGGCATATATTGGGTAAAGTTGTTGTTAACTCAGGATTCGAAGGTTTTTACCGTAAATAATAGGTTTTTTACCATATTGTCCTAGACATCTTGTTTTTGCCCTGCTTTCGTAAAAACGTTGGCACGCGCCTGCTAATTACCCACCCGTGGAGGTTTGCGTAGCACTGTATGCCAACATACGCTTGTTACTGCTAGAAAAGAATGTACTGCATCAATAGCCTTTCATAAATATTTGGAATCCTAGCCCAAGAAATTGGACATTGCTAAAATTTACTGTATTCGGTGGATTCGCTTTGTTAAAATTAGGTCCGATAACGGCAAAAAAAGAGTTAGATTAGGATTCAGCGAACCTATATTTTCCGTTATATCAGTTAATATTAATTTTGAGTATGGATTTCGGGGTAATTTACGTGGTTTTATATTTTCGCCTAAAAGTCGAAATAACGTTCCTTTATTTATGTCCGATTTTCATGAAAGCTATATTTTTGAAGAGCTGTGGTTTCCATATAACCTAGTTTGGCAATTACGTTGCTTAATTATAAATCTAATTTTTGGAGCAGCCTATACAAACCCCGCCACTTCCAACATTGTCAATCAGTGTGTTTACCGAGGTTTATACGCGTGTTTTCTTTTCGCATTTTTCAAAGCTGTTCTCACACTCGACCAGTTGCGTACCTAGACCCTTTAACGCTTGGGGCGCATCACGAATTTGCCGCCCTCCCATTTTCCAAAAGTGTTATCGTTTAATCGTTAAAAACAGTAAAAACTACAATACAAGGCACTGTAGGCACACCACAACGAATAATTGTGTTCTAAAGGCTAGAAACCTTGCTTTATTATCTACAAATTATTTGAAATGTTCATGTGTCCCGCGTTACAGCAAAATTACAAAAACACTAAGAATACGCATTCATTCTTGCCAAATGAACAAAAAGCTAGTCTCACTACGAGAAAAGGATAAACGTTAACCATTACTAAAAACAGGCAATTTTCTTTACTTGAACGAAAAATATCGCCCTATAGAAAAAATTGCCCGGGGCGGACAGCCCGTCCGTCCTCCCCTAGGTACGCAACGTAAAGTTGAGCGTTAACGGTATATCGAATGTGAAACAAAATTCCGCACGCGTTTATCGTAGACACTCCGTCGAGTGTGAAACCAGCTTTAGTCGTATACGTCGGTTTCAACGTATGACCAGAATTAACAAATAAGTGTAACACTTTTCGGAGCAGTACATGTTGCTTCCAACGTATGATCCGACGTAACAAATATAAGTGTGACGCTTATCGGAGCAGTACGCACGTCGCCCTCAACGTGTGACGAAAAGTAACAAATAAGTGTGACACTGATTTTAATCGGGTTTTCGACAGGATTGTGTGTATTCTGACTGTCGTACGTCTTGTTTCGAAACGAAGGGCTTTGTAAATATCGGCCTGCATAAGCAAGGTGTCGGCCTTATTCGGCCCGCGGGCTTTAACGGATTTCGGGTGGCCAACCCCACTCATCTCTAAGAAATCGGAAGAAAAGTACTTCGGTACTATTATGTTGAAATACGCTTACGTGATATATTTAGTTATATAGCAAAGAAAAAAACCGTATGTGACGGTACCATGGTCACATTAGGACAACACGAACTTTCAGGACAAATAGTGGTTTCCCTAAGAGATGTAGACTGGCGTTGTTTAATTTATTTCAGTTACTTGCAAAATGCTATTTCTTCAAGTGTCTGATTTTGTCTTTTCGTTGAATAAAGAATTGATATGAACTTGGTTCCCGATTCTATATCATTAGTCATAAACAATTTCGTCTATATTTCCTCAAATAATAAAACTAGCTTTCTAGAGCATTGTGGGAGTGCCCAATAAGGCTCCCTACACCGACAAAAAAATGTAAACAGAGCCACGCGAGTCCGTCCGTGTAAAGGTTTGATATACGTTTACGTTAAATTTCGCAAAAACAAAATTTACCAAATGACAATAAATTTTGAATTTAATTTGCATATTGTGATATCATTATTAATCGTTTCCGATCGACGTTAATCGCATTAATTTTAATTAGGCTTACGTTAAATATAACATGTGGCAACATTTTGATGAGGGGGTATGAGTCTACCAGTGGTTGAGGGATACACAACATTGGACAAGTGGGGGTTGAGTCCAAAGAATGGCTAGATCACGCGTAAAACATCTCACGCCCGTATTGGCATCCCTCTGGCTACAGGTCTGGTGTCTACACCATCCACCCACCCTTTATTTAGGTCGCGCTCGCGATAGCCATGACGACATGGATATTGGTCAAGCTGATTATTATTAATTTATTTATTTAATATTAATAATAAATATAAATTATTTATAATAAAATATATTTGTTTTTAAACTTATATATATTTGTTAATGTTATATATCATTTAATCTTTATTATTACATTTTATATTTATAAGTTTAATTCCATCTTTGCAGGTGACCTGCGCCAATGTATTATAATTCTTCAAACATTTTGTATTTTGTTAGGCAGTTAGTGTGCTGTTACGCACTTTAAAAATTATGTCCGTGGCCCATGGACTACTTTTTTTTGTGTACATTACATTTTTGTTTCCAGAAATTTTTTTTCGTAAATTTTGCATTGTTGAAGCTTGGTTCCGATTCATTCCGAACAATGATAAAGAACAAGTTAACCATTGTAACGTTTCCGGGACGAATTGGGGGGGGGCGACAACAATCACAAAAAGAACCAATAATGCCACTGTATTCTAAGCCCAGTTTGCACTATACAATTAATTGGCCCACTTTATTGTTACAAACTAATTGTAAGGAAGAAAAGTGTATACAATGAACAGGACAATTGTAACAATTGTTCCCACTTTTTCCGTTCACACTATACAATTATCAGGCTTACAAATAGTTGGATACAATTAAGTGGCCCAATTAATTGTACAGTGTGAACTAGGCTTAATAATTATAAAGTGTGGAATATTTAAAGTATAACAGTAATGTTTCTATTACCGCCTAGATATTTCCAATTTTAGAATAGACAAATCGTTGTGTAAACAATTATTCGAACAGCCACTTATTAAAAAAATAATAGGCAAATCGATTAGAAAACCAAATATTTTCAATGAAGGTTCGCCTCCCAGTGAACGATATTCGAGGAAAAAACCATGCCATTGCTCAGCGTGATCAAGATTCGCCCTCTACTAGTTTTCAAAATTGAACATTCAATTCCGTCAATCGGGAAGATATTTCTCGACGACCCGCTATACGCTTTCAACTGAAAAACTGCCGCGCCGCTAGAGGGACTATCGCTCAAAAGTGAAAAGATTAGCCCGTTGATCGGCCGATCTCGCTCACCGCGCCGTGATTTATCAGCCAGTGAAAAAAACTATTCCGCGTTCGCCCTGAGCCTGCTCAATTGAAGATAGATAAAATAAGATCGCCTGTCGGGAACACTCGCTCACTTGAAAAATCAAGGTAAAAATTATGAGCGTTCATGTTGGACAGCTGCTCACAATTTTTGCCCACCTCTGTAATTTAATGCCGCGTGAAATGTTAATTTTCATATTCTAACATGTTTAAACATAATGATTTAAAACGAACAAATCTTCGATGATAAAAGGTAAATAATATAGTTGGCTTTCATTTCAACCTAAGTTTTGTCACTTTACGGTATTTGGTAATTCTAAATCCAGGGCCGGCGTTAGGGGGGGTAAGCGGGGCAAAAGTTACCCGGGCCCGGGCCTCCGAAAGGGGCCCGCCGGAACGGGTGCCTAACTAAAACTATCTGACTATTTCCAAAAAAAAACAAATTTTGGAGTAAAAATTATCTGGGGCCCGAAAATCCTAGCGCCAGCCCTGTAAATCGATTTAAATAAAAGTTAGGTTAAAATTTTGGGCCTTGGGTATTATCACTGCCATAATTTAGGAGCCCGACTGTTCGGAATTTCGCCTGGAATTCGGTAACAGCTTCACGGCGCATAGTCAATGTAAAAGCACCGAGATATCAAATACAGGATACGTATTATCTTTGGTTGAACTAAACTATCAGTATTTTTTAATGTTTAATTTTTTGACGGCTGTTAAGTTTGACAACTAATAATTTTCGAGCTTTAAAATACCAAGGAGGCAAAACGACGGGCTGAGTATTTGCGCAGCAAAGGTAATAAGTTTTATGTGGTTGAACTAATATAACAATATTTTTTGAGTTTTAAATTATTTTTCTATGCAGGCCTTAGTTCGGCACTTTTATTAGAGACACTACGAACATTTAATTTTTAATAAATTATAAAATTGGGATGTAATTCTTTTAAAGCACCACGTCTCATAAATGGGCATATATTATAACAAAAACAGTTTAGAGCTCGTTATATTTATTTTCTTCCCTACACATTTAACATAAAAAAATTTAAAATTTATTATTATTTATTATTTATTTATTGCAATAATCTGCAACAAAAATAAAATAATAATAAGAATAAACTTTAAAATTTTTATGTTAAATGTGTAGTGAAGAAAATAAATATAAATATGGATACCTTTGTGGGCAAAATTGGATCAGAGATTTTGTGTTAAAAATTGGAGGAGCAGTGGACTGTGATTTGAAAGGCGGAATGACGTCATTCTGTTGTTCACACTAATAATTTTTAATACTTTAAATGAATTTGACATATTAATCAACAATAAAAATGATATATGTCCCTTTAAGGCTGCACATTTAACGAGCTCTAAACTGTTTTTTTCAGTTCGAAGAACTGTTTTTGTTATAATAGATATATCGACGTACTGCCGGATTTATCGGATTCTTATAACAACAACTTCCATAGATATATAAAATGTAAACCCGTTGAAGTAACAAGAGGAAATTCAAAACAGATATCGGTTAATTTATATGGGAAAATTGATTTTTCTCCTCCTGACAAGTTTCATTTTGAAATAGGCGACTTAGTTCGAATCAGAAAAAATTAAAAGCTAACTTCACCGAGGAATTATTCAAAGTAGTAGAGCGAATACTGAGAGACCCACCGGTATATAAACTCGAAGATTTGAACTCCGAGCTCATTTGGGAGTATTCTACAAAGAGTAAATACAGAAAATAGAGAAGGACCTCAACAATTGTATATTTAAAATAGATAAAGTTTTAAAGAGGACAAAACCTGACGGAACTTAAGAATTTATCTTGCGTTGGCGTGGTTCCGATTTCGAGTGTGTAATTCGAATTTGGAAAACAATTTCGGAAGAATCAAAAGGAAAGCTAAAAAAACAAATGCAACAGGTAATGGATTTCGAAAAAAAAAGTAATACCACCAGGGTAATATGGAGTTGAGGATTTACTAGAAATTCTGTCGGTTGACGATTTTGGTCAGAATGTAAGCTCTAGAGACAAGTTTCATTATAACAAACCAAATCGCAGGGTCGTGGTAACATTGGAAAGGAAGAACCAAATAAATTTCCCCCACGAAATTGCATCTATATTAGGGTTAACGAGAGACCCCGGAGAAGATGTAACTGTTGACACCTCCATGACTGCGCCTTTCAGCTGGGACATGGACGCGGGTTTACATTCCCTGTTCATCTACTCGGATATCGTTTAAGCCGATCGGTCGGTGACTCTGACTTACCCCTTTTGCGAATTATAAGTATTCAAGGGAAATGGTTGAGAAGGAGTTTTCGTGACCTCATTATATGCCTATATAATGATTGAAATTAATATTATAACTGAAATAGGCCGTCCGGTATATTTTGAACGGGGAAAAGTGCACGTTTCGTTACACTTTAGACCAAGAAGAAAACCTAAGGAAAATCAGATTTATCTGCATTTACGACGTCAAAGAAGAAACATGCCGTCTCATAATTTAGATTAATTTTCCGTAAGCGACTTTCAAAATTACTACTTGAATCAAATTGGACACGGATACATCCCTGTATATCGGGGTGTCGCTGTTCAAAGAGGGTATGGGCTCGGAAGTATATTGGCTTCAGCATTTCGATCTGACATGCCCATCTTACAAAAGGGAGCTTCCTTTTTAGGAAGGAAATTTTTAAACACAGGTGCTAAAATCGCTTCAGACATCTCCGGCGGGGTATCACTCAAAGAGGCTTTAAAAACTAGGGGGAAAGAAACTTTGAGAAGAGCCGCTGAGCACGTGAAAGCTCTCACCGGTAATGGTAAAAGGAAAAAAAAGCGTGGAAAATAATCAGTTCAGTTTGAACCAGGCGTAAGCGAAGATCTGCTCGCCCAAGCTCCGATATTTTTTCATAATGCCACTCGCCCACCTCCGCTCTCAAAACCTCATTAGCTCGGAACTTGATTTATTTCGCGTACCGTAAACTCAATTGGAATAATAGGAAAACAGTGGGTAGAATATAACCCTACATCAAACGTTAATGAAAATCAGACAATAACTTTCTCCATCACAAAAATATCAGCGTGCGTGCGTGTATATATATCTATTTATTTATTTAGTACAATTGGGAAACAAATTGACACATTTTCAAAAATCCAATTAGAAAACATGGAAGCCCTTTCTACGGCGCAATATCGTGTAGATTTGTGGTTCTGTAAACATCGGATCGTTGGCATGTTGTCAATATCCGATGCTTAGGGGCAATTGAAGTTGTTTAAGTCATGTACTTTTCGTCCCAGAATAATTGCAAGAAGGACGCACTTTTCGGCCCCCCTTAAAAATATAAAATCGCAATCTTCAGTCAATATGTTGACGACCTGGTTTAGCTTTGTGTAGGACGTATGACCCGCATTCCACAGGAGTCCGTGTATATTTTTCGATGTCCAAGCGTTTTGTTGTCTGCATTTAGCGGGGAGGGCGTCTTCGGCAAATGGAGGAGCAAACGTAAAACTACCCACTATCGGTGATGAATCAACAGTCAAGCCTGCGATCTCCGTAACTACTTCAGACGGTCCATCTGCGTCGTTCGTCCAATCAAATAATCGATTTCAATTACTATAGCTTTCACGTTAACCATTTAATAAACAAGAAAAAAATGTATGAGAAATTTGTTAAGAAATAGACCAATTAATAAAAAGTGGTATATCTAAGACTTCATATAGGAAAAAGAAAAACTAAATTAATTATTAATAATGAATTATTTTAGGTGAAAAAACACTTAGTAATATTTCCTCTTTGAATAATTCACTAAGATATCCTTACAAATTGAGAAACACTGCTGGAAAATATTTATCTCGATAGATGAACCCGAAGTCTTTTGCACGAATCTTGAAGACTGATGCTCATAAGTTTGGTACGCTCTTTTAATACCGAACGGCCGGAACCCTAATATCCGGTAGTACTTGCACGCCAGGTGGATAGTCGGAATTTCCAATTTTCCGAGTTACCTGCCGGAAGCGTCAATATCCAATTAACCAGGGTTGCCAGTTGGAACTTCCAACTTGCAGACATGATCGAAACCCACAGTTTACCGGAACTGCTTATATCCGAAAATATGTGAATATAAACCCGTGGTCAATCTGAGAAAAGCACAAAATCTACAACTTAGATAGAGGGATTCATTACTGCCGATCTTCCGATGGATGTATCCTACATCGAAGTGGATGACGACGCTAGTACGGTCGCAAAACTCAGATTTGGAAAATGTACGTGTAAGATTTCGTTTGTTAAATTTATCTTCGTTAGCGGTGATGATGCAGAAGAACAATATACGGCACCAAAAACTGCGATGGGAGCTACATTACACGAAAATTACGCGCTTTTAGGACCCGTGTTCATGATTTCGGGTATTACTGGACGCAATGTGTAGGATTGTCTCCGATCACATGGATTTTGAGTAAGAATTTAAATATATATATATATATATATATATATATATATATTATCTGTTATGCCCCCCCCCCCCCATTTAACTCCTGACGCTGACGGGATTGCCATACTGAATGACGTTATGACACTAATGATAACGAGGCGAAACGAATATCGCGACGTTCAACTTTCAGACTCCGAGTTTTCCCGCCTTAATAATTCGAAATCACTCATTCTTTATCAAAAAGAAACTTGTTAAATTTAGCTTGATCTTAAAGCAAAAGATGGAAGAGATTTAAGTAAGCGTTGAAAAGTATATTATACTAAAGAAGTTTACAAAGAACGAGTATTCCACAGTACTTAGTGGTGGAAATAACATACGAAAATGTAAATGCGAACGGTCAGAGGCAATAGAAAAAATTTATAAACTTGAACTGAAGATAAAAAAAATTTGAAAATTACTTTTTCTGATATAGCAAAACGCATAGTAAACATGAAATTTAAAATTTCACAAATCGAAATCCGTAATTTAAAAAAGATAATTCTAGGTTGAAGAAAGAAAATTAAGAAAACTTTATGCAGGAAGTAAAATTATTTTATAGAAAGTATTTTCTAATAGTCAAGTTAAAATGTTAATGGGAAAAGAAGATTTAGCAAACGAATATATTTGTACCTGAAAAACAAAATCAACATACCTCTGCCATACATTTCTACTTTAAAGCGATGTGCCTATAAATTAGATTTATCTGGGGGTATTTTAAATGGTGTTATCAATCTAATGGAAGCCCATACCAAAAATATGCCTTTAATAGACAGAATAACAGTTTTAACTTACGATGAAGTGAATTTACGCTCAACTTATGACCCGAAACGTGAAATATCATTGGAATGCCTAGTCAAATGCAAGTACTCATGGCGAGAGGCTTATTCTCTAGTTGGTAACAACCAATTTATTACGCCTTTGATCAATAACTGACTAAAGAAATATTTTTCTCTACCATTAGATAAAGCTGGTTTTAAAATTCTCGCATGTGTTAGCGACATGGGCGCGAGCAACATGGGGTTCTGGCGTTCACTCGGGTTATCCATACACAGAACCCATTTTTCTAATCCAGCCAGTCCTAATGACGATATTTAATGTTTCACCGATGTCCACCATTTGCTTAAACTTATACGTTTATGTACTACGGATTTCTACATAAAAACGTCAAAATATCAAAAGAGCCAGTCAAGTTACCTTTACAAAGCTACAATAAAGAGTTAAAATCTTTTCATAAACACACAAAACTACATAATAATAATAATCAGCTAGGCTAATACCCAAGGCACCACCTTAGGCCTAAGTCATCAAGCGACTTTTGAAGCCATTAATTCAGGTGGCCGGGTTACAATGCGTAGGAGGGTGGTGGCAAGCCCTGCATGCCACGCGTTCGAGCCAACATCTCCCTACACTAACTATTACCGTTCAGACAGCGAGGCAGAATGTAAGATTAGCTGCAGAAGTATTATCGCATACGGTTGCTACGGCAGTGAATAGATTAAAAGCAAGTAATAATTTACAAGATCAAGAGCACAAAGCAACAGCTGAGATTATCGGGAGAACTAATAAATGGTTCGATGTAATGGATTGTTACCCTAACAAAAGCGCATTCGGTGTAAATTTCGATGAACAAAATGAAATTCTTAATGATATGACTAACTTTATAACCAACATGAGGTGAATTAAAAAATCTAATTCTAAAAGTAAGAATAAACCAAAAAGTAATGAAATTCCCCAACACGGTTGTTTTCTTAACGTCTCTTTTTAAAGCAATTATCATTTATTTTAATAAATGGTGATAAGAATCGCTAGTCTGTAAATGTATTGTCACCAGTTGTGCCCAATTTTTAACTAGCCGTAGGCCAATTTTATCATCCTTTACAATGCAGTTCATTACGTATATAATAATCTCCACCACTCTCCCCCTATTCGGCTTTCCGTTGCTATGAAACTCGTTTTGAAACTTTTAATGTTTAGGCTTAGTTTCTCTCTTCGGTGTTATAGTCGCAAGGGCAGGCCTTCAGCTAGTCGAATTCAGTAAGTTATGTTAGTTTTACTATACCTTTAATATAATTTCCACGAACTACTAATAATCAGCCTAATAACTAACGGAATTTGGGAGCATTTAATGTAGAACAAAGATACAAATTTATCAAAGTATTTCTTGATATACCACATTTCTAGTGATATTTTTTTTTTATGAATTTACCTATGTAATCGCTTTCTATGACTGTTAGTTTTAAGTTTTTCATTGAGGTGAATCGGGTAATTGCTACGTATAAATGACCTAGCGAAAACACTGGTTCCGATATGTAAATACCAACGTTATTGAGTGTCTGACCCTGAGCCTTGTTAATTGTCATGGCGAATGCTTTCCTAACCGGGAATTGTCGTCTCTTTAACACAAATGGCATATTTGTATCCGAAGAGGTTAAATCTATCCTAGGAATAAAAACGATTACTCCTTTTGACCGCCCAGTTAAAATCTCCGCGAAAATAACGTTAATTTTCATTGCTGTAACAACCAACCTAGTTCCGTTACACAAACCAATTTTTGTGTGGCATACCGGAAGGAGTGAGTGTATTAAGAAATTCGGTTGGAAAGTTGAGCCTTTCTTGCTCATCATCAGTCAGTATTGAGTCGATGGCGTAATAAACTTGATGTGAACCTTCCAATCTAGCTAATATGCGTGAATTTATCTGAAACGTATGGTCATTTTTCGGACAGAGAATAGCTCGTTTTGCAAATTCTTTTCCTTGAGTAGCGGTAAAAGAAGTTCCAAAAATAACGGTGACTAAAGAGTCGGACTTAGATAAAATCTCGGGTGGAATTTACAAAACGTCTAATGCCAAATTTTCAGAATTCGAAATTCGGCTCTCTCCCACTTTAATAAGCCATTCCGCGAATGTCTTTTCATCGCCGGTCCTGAGATTTTCGGTTAGCTTAAGTTGAGTGAAGGAGGAATATTTGATAGTAGTTTGTACAATCGCTACTCTGTGGCCTCTAGGAACCACAGGTAGGGTTTGACGGAAATCACCTCCGAGAAGCATAACCTTGCCACCGAAAGGCAAATTTTTGCCAGTTACTTCTTTTAAGAGCCTGTCGACAGCTAGCAGCGCGTGACTTGGTGTCATACTGTCTTCGTCCCACCAAATTAGTTTGGCGTCTTTGAGTAACTAAGCGTCTAAAGAGTTGCTTTTAATATTCGAAACCGACGTTTCTGACAGTGACACGGGTAGTTTAAATTGGAAATGGTACGTCGTACCTCCATCTAATAGGGTCGCCGCTATACCTGTTGGCGCTACCGGTAGAACAACTTCTGATCTCCCTCGCAAAACACTAGGAGACTGTTGTACAGGAATGTTTTTCCGGTACCACCGGGACCGTCCACGAAGAAATATCTCACGGCCTCGGTGTCATCATTCACGGCTTTCATAGCTAATTGAAATATATGGTTCTGTTCTCCGTTTAATTGCGAATGGAAAAATTCACCCTTTTCACGTTCAATTTCTGGACAGTATGAGGAATTATGGGAAGGAATTAAAGTAGGCGGTTTCTGAATTGGTAAATGGAAATCAGCACATTTTTTCCGTGTACGACTAAAATTGTTTGTATGTCCCAGAGCGCTTGGTTTTTTGGGTCGGAAGCGTTTCTGTGCGAAAAATCCTCTGACGTCTTTGTGCTTTTCCCAAAGCGTAATCGCATCTCCGAAAATACCAATAAATGCCAAAAGTTGTCTTTATTGTTTCGGCATTTCAGACAAATCTGCTTCTGTAAAAGCCTTATCCCATGCGGAATCATCGGCCAATATTTTTTTTTATTCGCGGCTTCTTTGAATGTTGAGCATTCTAGACCGTCAACAGTTCTTAAATCTTTAAACTTTTAACAACAGTAGCCGCAAATTATTACCACTCTTGGTCGGATAAACTGACTGAGTACATTCATCTTATTACATTCGAATTACGGGCCCTTCGTTTCCATTAACTATTCCGCTTATCAAAAACCAAATGCTCTGGAATTTCAACATACAGATGGCAGCGTGCGTCGGAGTTAATTTGATTAAGTTGAAACCAAGCTGTCAAAGTAGTGTCAAGTTTGTGCGCTTCAATTGAACGTCTTTCATGCATTAAAAAAAGGACTGGAAAACTACGATTGCCTTGTACTTCGGTATTTTTTATCATGACTGGGGAGAGATAAAATATTCCGAGTTCAAATGTTGTATCGTAAGTGATAACTTGTTCGAGAGTAGCATCATAGTGCGAAGCCTTGAGAAATCGCTTTGCTAGTGTCAAAGCTTCAGGATGTGCAAAAACTATCAGTTAATTTGGATGGACAGTCATGTGCAATATGAAGCGCTCGAAACTTTTGCTGTTAGCGGCTAGCAAATAAATGTTATAAACAGGGTCTTCGGATATTATTCTTATATGATATATTTTGTATTCTGAGCCTGCTTAAGTTTTCTTAGGCTAGAACCGGCAAGTTATTGAGCTGTTAAAGACACGTGTGTGTTTGTTACTTCACCCTCAGACTCTGTTTTAATTTCAGAGTCTTTTGTGTGTCGTGTTGCTAAGTTCGTCAATTAAATCGACGTGAAAAAACAAATTTTCATTACCATATTCAATTTGGT
This sequence comes from Leiobunum rupestre, assembly GCF_980474605.1. Taxonomy (NCBI): domain Eukaryota; kingdom Metazoa; phylum Arthropoda; class Arachnida; order Opiliones; family Sclerosomatidae; genus Leiobunum; species Leiobunum rupestre. Next base: position 1,955,895 of record NC_143394.1, read on the forward strand.
CAGATATCTTGGTCGCTTCCGCAATACTTTTATGAGTAGTGTTTAACTCATTTAGACCTTTCAAGTAACCCATTTTTTATTAATTTTCTAGAAGCGGAAGTTTGCTTCAACGATTCTACTTGACTAGGGGCTGTTCGACAGAATGGTCGATTTGACGAGAGATCATTGTCGTTTTGGCGTTTCCTTGCTAAATTTTCATTCCCAATGTAGTGAATAAGAATTGCTAATATGTTGTCGTAACTTATGAATTCGCTGTTTGAATTCAGTGGTGAACTTCAAATCAGTACCAGTCCTCAGATACCGGTAGTAAATAACTACAGGCTATTTTTTAACTTTTCTCCGCTTAAAGTGTTTCCACCTACCCTCCAAAACGTTTGATCACATCTAACGTGTCTGGTAGGAAAGTTTCATAAACATCTGAAGCTTGACCAATTTCAATCACGTTCACAATGCGTTTCAGTTCTTGATTGGGAAACTAAGCTCACCGGTTTAAATCATACCAACAACTGAATTTTTGTCACTAGCAGATTTGCAATACCATTCAAGCAATAGACCGGTAATCCTGCTTTTTCTGTAACATTTTTATGTTAATCTGGTTTCTATAGCGCGCTGCTATACCGATAAGTTACATTTTAATGACGAAATGCCCGATTTCATACCGAACTAGGTTAAGGGTATTGATTTGGTTAACGCATTTAGGGAAATAATTGAGTACCTCTGAAATGTCATAATCTATTCGAATTAAACAATTTAATTCAAAATACCCCCACCCACGTCCTGACCCGCGATAATTTGTTGTATTTAAACAACCATTACGTAATTTTCTCCATTCGCGCGCATATTTTCGGTGTGTATTAAATTAATAAATGTTTCGTTCGAATGTTTGTTTTTCTTATTCAACATACGCGCCTAAACTTGTAAGGAGGGGAAAGAAAGAGAGTTGAGATTTTAAACCGTCTTGTCCCGGATCATTCCCGAAGTCGGAGAAGTTAATGAAAGACGTACTATTCTTAAAGGGCAACACAAGTGGTCATGCAGGGGGGGGAACTATGTTTTCTTCAACAAGCCGTAAGTAGGTTTTCCAAGGATGATTTTATACAGCGCAATTTCGCTCTCATTCGCGAATTTTTCGATTTTCTTCGCTGAGTTAGCTCGCAATCAACGAACCCAGGAATTTATTCCTACCTTAATTTATTTATTATGGAGAAAAGAACTGGGTTAGTTTCCGAGAGTTGGACTTTGACATTTTCGATTTAACAATGTTTTGGAATAAAATTATTTGTGAATGGAATATTTTTAATAATGGAAGTTAAAAATTCAACACCACACACACTCCTATATCCCGTCTCTCTTAACAATTTCCATATCATTATACCCCGACAGAATATTTATCTTTTTTTATTACATTTATTTTGTAGAAGTTTAGGATCCGATTTGTCGGTATAAGCACGGAGACTTCACTTTCCTCGGCCATTTTCGCGACTAAAGAATGCATGGATTTTGCGTAGAAACCGCGAGAGGCGCATTTATACAAAATAAATTCGGAAAATATGGTTCTGTTTTTTTTACAGAGGGAAAGGCTATGGCAGATAGCGCATGCGCAGTCGTTCTTTTTATCTATAAGATAATTTACCCCCCTGCATGGTCACTTGCGTTGCCCTTTAACCTAAACATGAATTTTGAGAAAAATAGAATCGCTAGTTTCAGAGGTTTTCCCTGCAAGTTTTTAAACGTAAACGAGCTAGCTAAAGCGGGTTTCTTTTAAACCGGGCACCCCGATAACGTTATGTGCTTTTCCTGCGAGAGGGTCGTCGAGGACTGGATGGCTGACCACGTTCCTTTACTAAGCCATGTTAAAGCGTGTTTCTTTTGCAAATTCCTGAAAAATGATTTTACCGGGAATGTCTCGGCCGTAACACTGGAGCTTGAAGAGGCAGGTTCAAAGTCGATGCGTTACGAGATCGCGTGACTTCGCTCTTTTACTAAAGGGTTTAATAATAATGGAGGCTTACTGATTAATCGTTTAAAAGAAGCTACGTTGTTATCCAAAGCTGGTTTTTATTATACTAATTTTAAAGATTGCGTTAAATGTTTTTCTTGCGGGGGGGACTTTTTAAAGAGAAGAATGCGGTAACGTACGACATTTTATAGCTGCTAAGGATATTGTAGAAATAAACCGACGGGATAATTCGGGCATACCCGAAAAACCCTTAATATACGATTTTTTAAACGAGATAGTCGATGTCTTAGAAGGCGGGGTATCTAGACCAGTGGCGGCTTAAGAAGGCTGGGACCCCGGGGCGGCAATGTTTTGTGACACTCCCAGAACCGTGCAGAGGTTTTCACGGGTCCTTCGTTTTGCACCCCGCCTCGAGCCCAAAAACATTCTTCAAGTTTAATCATTCTGATTTGCAGCCCCCTCAAGCTTCCTCGATGTCAGCCCTGGCTATCCTAGTACCCGGGGCAGACCGCCCCCTCGCCCCCCCTTACGCCGCCACTTATCTAGACATTCCAATACGTCCGGTACAATAGTTTTTTCCCCGTTAACGATGCATTTTGAGCAAAATAGAATCGCTAGTTTCTGAGGTTTTCCCTGGAAGTTTTTAAACGTAAACGTGCTAGCTTAAGCGGGTTTCTTCTACACCGGGCACAGCGATTATGTTATGTGCTTTTCCTGCGAGTGGATTGTCAAAGGTTGGATGACTAACATCGTCCCGTTACTGAAACATATATAAATGTTTCGCTTAGATGACGAGAATACCGCGAATGTCCCTGCCCTAAAAGGGGCGAAAGACGAGTTAAATCCTATGCGTTACGAACTCGCTAGAATTTGATCTTTTAATAAAGGGTTCGCGGTTAATATCGTAGATGGTAGAGCGTTAGCTTGGGCGGGGTTTTATTACACTATTCATAAGGACTCGGTTAAATGTTTGCCTAGCGAGAAGGAAATATTTCCCTCATTGTAAATTTCTATTAGGCGAGGAATGCGTTAAAGTAAGTCATTTTATAGCTGATGAGAATATTGTAGAAACTAATCAGTCACCTTATTCGTCGAACCCCGAGAAAGCCGTAATATACTGTTTTTTAAAAGAGGTGGTTGACATTATAGAGGGAATAAAGAAACGACAAGAGTCTAGACATTTTTGTACAATTGGATAATAGATTTTGAGGCCGTGGGAATCACTCTCTCTCTTTTTTTCAACTTTCTCACGGTTCGATGTATTACTTTGTTCATGGGTGGTGGGGGGTTCTGTCTGTCGCTCTCTCTCTCTTCTTAAGGGGAGCCGGACGTGCTTTGCGCGCGCTCCTTTAAAAACCGCGTTTTAGCCGCGTTCACAAAGACGTTAAAAATGGTAAATAGCTTAAGTTGAAAGCGAATGGTAGAAGACGAAGTTAGAAATCGGCGGTTCACAAACCCGTCGAAAGGGGAAAGACAACTTCTCAAGACGAGAGGGAAATCGGCGGCCAACCCTTATCTACTCCAGTTTGATATTTCGACCTTCGGCTGAAAATCACGTGCCAGTTTTGGCCAATAGAGAAGCGGTTATGACGTCGTGTCGGTCATGTGATACACAAACACCGGTTTTCTCGAGAGAGAGTTAAGTCCGAGGACCGAGGGAACGAAAGACTTTGTTTACCTCGTGGTTTCGGTGCGCGGTTTCGGTGCGCTATGGCTGCCACAAATAAAACTGTTAGCACGAGTAAAGGAAGTCTTTGTGAACTGCTGACCTTGTGCAGAAGGAGAAAGAGAAAGGCTGAATTTGGATCACCCCGCCGAAAGCGGAATGCTCTTCCCCAACAAAATGTCTTTGTGAACGCGGCTTTAGGTCTCTTCGAGTAGTAGTTTTTTGTTACTCGATACTCGCACAGCCCTTGGAATATATGTGCATGACAATCACATCTAACATAATCCCATAGTTTAACTTACGTTCCTTTCAAATTTCGAAACTTTGCTTCACAATCGTCAGCAGACCAGACATATCCCTTTTTTTTCATTTCCGATGCTATTTTACGCTAGACATTTCCTCCTTGTATTTGTGAACTGCTGACCTTGTGCAGAGCAGCAGAAGGAGAAAGAGAAAGGCTGAATTTGGATCACCCCGCCGAAGCGGAATGCTCTCCCCCCTTTTACTTTAGAATTCTCCTCAACAAAATGTCTTTGTGAACGCGGCTTTTTAAGACTAGTTTCTTTCTTACTTTCCGCCAACCTTTCAGCAACATCGTCGTTCTTAATGAATTTCCTTTCGTTTGCCCCTTTTTCGTGTCTTAGTCGGCTTCGTCTAAGTCGCGAAATGCAGTGGCGTAGCGTGCATTTCTTCCACCCGGGGCCAACCCTAAATTTGCCGCCCCCCCCCAAAAGTAGGCAAAAATTATTCAAGTCGTTAAAAAATTAAAATTTTATTCTGCGTGTTTTTTGCAACGCGAACTCTTTTATGCAATGGTCAATATTAATTTGTACCTCTTGTTCGATTGCCACGATACCCAGATTTGTTAATCTGAACGACATTGTAGATTTTAAATAGTAACTGCACCGCGCTTCTCAATAACAATAACTGACGTTTCGTTCGAGCCGGTTAGACTCGTCGACTGTTTTCTGTTGGCGGTTGTTGCAGTGTTGCCACACCGCGCGCTGCCCGGCTAGACTCGTAGACTGTTCTGTTGACGGCATAGAAATCTCATAAACACAGCGCACGGTGTGACATCACTGCATCGAGGTTAACGGTAATAGTTAGTGTAGGGAGCTGTTGGCTCGAACGCGTGGCATGCAGGGCTTGCCACCACCCTCCTACGCATTGTAACCCGGCCCCCTGAATTAATGGCTTCAAAAGTCGCTTGATGACTTAGGCCTAAGGTGGTGCCTTGGGTATTAGCCTAGCTGATTATTATTATTATTATCAGAAATTATAGCCCAGTGTACCGGTAACAAGAGAACCACACCACCGGAGGCCTATCATCATAATGCCCTACGCCAGCGTCCACAGCCCGGACAGGTGACAAAACCAGCATGGGTAGTAGTACCCTACTACTGAAGGTCGCAAGCCGCTCTCCCAGCAGAAGGTCCAACAATGGGTTGACCAATTCGCCCCTTCGCACACAGCAGTGGGTTACATGAGCGGGTGCTCTAGCATCGGAATCCAGCACCTTAACTACATAGGTGAGGTGCCAAAGCCCTTAAGAAAAGGTGGACTAAAGGGGGACAACGGGCACACTGCGGTCCAGCGTAACACGGCACGATCGGCACCGTAGATCCCAATGGGCTCCACAAAGCCGGGAAACCGGGCCACAGCGCCTCATACGGAGACCCGCCGCCCCACAGCAGGCCACCAAATCCGCCTAGGCGACAGGATGCCTGGCCCCTCTCCATTAGTTTGAGCTGAAGCTTAATTTCCAGCCCTTACCTGACCGAAGTCGGAGGTCGGAAATCGGACCATTTGATATCAGCTAACATCTCCCGGTGTGCCACCACCCTTATGAGTTACAAGAGCCGGACCCCGACTCCTCAGTAAAGCCACCAGTTATTGAACACTCAGACCCCTTAAGGGCCTGTGACAACACTGCAATAGTCGCCTGCCAGCGGCTGCCGCCAATGTCACTTTTCTGACCCAGAATATCGGCCGGCCGCATTGGTTTCAATTTGCCAGGTCGCCCCCTACATCTATGCCGCCCGGGGCCATGGCCCCCTTTGCCCCCCCCACGCTACGCCACTGGCGAAATGACATTTTCGATTTTCCGTCGCCTCGTGTGGGCCTCGCCATTGCAGACCTTCGCCGACGCCGTCGCCATTATCCCAGCCGCCGATGCTGTTCTCGTCTCCGGCGTGTCGGATTCGCCTTCTCGGACCGGCTTGCCGCTTGCAGCCGCCTTCTTCAAGGAAAATCTTCGATGACGCTGGACTCCCGACGGTCATTGACGTTGCGTTTTCAGACCGAACTAACCCGGAAATGACTTAATTTCTGAAGTGTACTGTGTTTCGGATCCTTCTCGCCACTGCAGTCGGCCCCGCCATGGAAGTTTTTTACTGGCTTTTTCGGGTTTCACTTTTTCTCATTTCGTAATGTTAAATTCCTTTTCCGCTCGTCTTTGTAACTTATATATATTTTTTTCGCACCAGCTCGCCATTTGCAGCCATGCGTTTTCAAATTTTTCCTATTTGTTTACGTCCATTCACACCGTTTGCGTTAAAGTAATAGGCGTCTCAATAAAAGCAGATCAGCGAGTCCCCAAGGAGTAATAGCACTGAGAGCGTAGAATGAAAAGCAATGTTTTATTTAGTCCTTGTCTCTTGGTTTTGAAGCGGTGCCGAAAATAAGACCACATTTTAGGCGGTAAAAGTTATATAAATGTTTAAAAAAGGTAAAATTTTACCTTTATATCATATAAAATTTATCATTAACGAACACGTGTGCAAAGGCTTGTATCTTTTGGGAAAGCATGGTGAAAGTGAAATCTATTTTAAAAGTCGGATTGAAGTTGGCTTAGTTGGTTGGTTACCGGTTGAATTGGCAACCCTGTTACCACCCGACCGAAAATATTTCAGATCAGTGACTACGTCGTGGGAGAAGCGACGGCGAGCGGCGTTTATTGAGACGACTATTAACTATATGTATTCATTTTTTTTGCTTTGCAATATTTCGACGCCAATAAAGGCCTTTTTTAAACAAAACAAAACAAAAACTCTCGGTTATTTACGAACGTGACAGACGAAATTTTTAGCTTCCTCTTAATAAAACAATGAATACCCTGGCGAAGCGAGTCGCCAGTTTAAAAAAATTCCCGGCGGCATATATGGACTGCCCTGAACTAGCCCAGGCGGGGTTTTTCTACATCGGCCATAAGGCAATGACTATTTGCTTTTGGGGTGACGGTTGGGTGATGGGGTCTAACAATATACATACCCACGTCTGCGCTTTTCATGATTGCGACTACGCCAAGCTGGAGTACGCCGAGCTACAGGACACGTACGATGCGCAGCTAGGCCCGATGCGATATTCAGTGGAGAGGTTGAAGTCCTTCGCTTTGGTTTCCCGATAACTAAGCCGTGCCCTGAGGGTCTCACCAACGAAGGTTTTTTTATACCAACTTCTCAGACTGCGTAAAATGTTTTTATTGCGGTGGTGAGATCAAGGACTGGGGGCGGAAGACTGTTTCTCGGGTGTAAATTCGCGAAAAACTATCACTGCGAGAACGTGTTTGCAAAAAATAAATTGTCCTCAGCGTCGCGTAAAATGCGATGATCTTACTGTAAATTTAATTTTCCTCGTTGTAAAAAGTTAATTTGGATAATATTCGCGGTGTAAAATAGCAAGTGAAGTAAGAGGGCTTCATAATTTTGGATTTATAAATTCGTCTGTTATGGATAAGAGTATTATGGATAAGTATCTATAATTATGCGTATCCATACTAGTGGTCTATAATCGTCTGATCTATGCCCAGGTTTCATTATCTGCCCAGATAAATCCAAATTGCGAAAACATCGTCAATACGTAGTATTTAAGCCGGAAGTGTGGACACACATCGTTTAAAAATACATTCTAGAGAAGATAAAATTGCCTCGCGTATTTTCGTTCAAAGAAGCGCGAATTGTAAAGGGAGGGCATGTCTTCGCCAAAATACACGGTTGGTGTTGAGATAGTAAAGCAGAGTTTTTTGGGTATGTACAGAAAGAACCAAATCCACCTTACGGCATGGAAGTGCAATGTTTATGGCGGGGCACTTTTATTTATCCACATGAAAAGGGAATACGCTGAAATTCATCACGGGTAAAAGTGAAATGTTCGTTGAAAAACGGTTAACGCCTAGCGCCATTAGAAATGAGCTGGTGATTGAATTGGTGGATTTTGGAGACGCCGAACCTTGTACCATTCCTTCGGGGAATCTTTGAAAGTTTCGAAATGGCAATTTTTTAAATCACAGAGACTATACTATGATCCTTTTATTGCCTTATGCAAAATGATGTCAATTTCGCCCTACCACGGAATTATTAAAGACTTAAGATTTTACAAATTCCGGGCGATATACTGGGTTTGCACGCAATTATACGTGTACAAAGGCTATTGCGAAAAACATCCCGCTGATTGCATAATTTCAACGGGATGTGTAGTAAAAAAACTGCAAAGACCAACGGGGAATTTTCCTTTACGAGGTCACGGTGAACGAACTATCTATCCAAAAACAATACGCGGTTACGCAAATGTTATCTGAGGTGCATGACGCGATTTCCATTTTTCTTTGGTTACCAATGTGGGTGAACTCTGGTGCACCGCAACCAAAGGAATGCGTGTCGGACATACGCAAGCCCTGCTTCACGTGGTATGCAGGGCTTTCACGAATTATCCATCACTAAATATCGCTTTTTGCAGATATTTTAATTTCCAAGAAACCGATGGAAAAATTCACAGTAAATCAGATAAGCTTACAATGAAAATTACCGAGAAACTAAGTTTTCGGCTTGCAACCTGGAAGTGAAGGTTTCCATATATATTGAGAATCCATTCCGTCGACCCCTCCCGCTATATTTTGTGCATTATTAGTTGTTATCTCCTCCAAGATTAGCGTAGTTTCGCTAATGACGGTAGAAAGTCTTGTGTTAATCCACTTAACCAAATATTTTACCAAAATACCCATTTTTAAAATGGTTCGACCCTGCGCCTTTCATCGTCAACCTTAAAATCAGAAGCGTTTACTTTGAAACCTTCAAAACACTTTTTAAATGGTTCAAGCTAAGAACATTTTGAACGCGGACATTATTTAAAAACAAAAAAATGGCTAGCGCGAGTAGTTGATAGAATAGCATATCGGATGTAAAACGAAAGCGTGGCCTCTGGGCATAATTGGTTGGTTTTTCCAAAAACAAATACATAATCCCTCGACATTTGTGGTTTTTGCTATGTTAATCGACGTGTACCTGTTAACTTAATTTACGAAGCTCTTCTCGCGAACGGTGCATCCGAAGCTTACCAAGATTGTCACCACGCTACTAAAACGTCTTATCGGTCATTGGATATCAGCGTGGACTTACGCCGATCGAAAATGGCATACAATTTGGAATATAGAAGATCAAATAGGAAGGAGATGGGTAAATATAATTCTTCTTGATTCAATAATTGGCCCATTAATTATCTCCGAAAAATTAGGCATAGCGAGTTCAGTTGAATAATAATGTTAATACATTTTAGAAAATAAAATTAGATTTTTGTACTATTAGATATAATAAAATGTTAGATATTTCACCATCAGTATGACCATTAACGAGATTCACAACCAAACTGATTTTCATAGCTATTGCGTAATCAAGATGTTTTATCAGCACAGAGCACTCTACTGTCTAAAATACGAAAAGCTTCCGCCTTAGACAAAATATCTAGTTTCCGATAGATAGGTGGAATATTAGGCTTAAATGACAAAATTTAAAAGTTTTTCTCGGCGCCACGAGCAAGTATTTTTTAGCATGCATGATTCGCACACAAGCTTCAAAACAAAGCCTCTCGCGACTCCAGAACGTGCTATGATATTAGGCTTAAATTTTTATCAAAATGTATTCATCCAAAACGGTAAGTTTCTTCCATGGTTGCTAGTCCAAGTCACAGCTTGAAGAGAGTATCAGTGCCGAAAAAAGCTTCGGTTATAAAATTAGCATTAAAGCAATAAGAAGAGTGTTCGTATTGTTTTAAAGTTACTTATGATTTCACTAACACCTTTTCTCACGTTGGAAAAATAAGGCTGACAACATGAATTTTCGGTTTAGCCTAATTTTAATTGGAATTAGGCTTACTGCATAGCACATGTGCCTTACAGATTTGCGACTTTCGTATACTATAAAATTAGTTAACGCACCAATTAGGCCTAAGGTGGTGCCGTGGGTATAAGCCTAGCTGATTATTTTTATTATTATTATAAAATATATTAATTTAGGGCTAAGCTAAAAGTATCCCCTCTACCGGGGTTAGTGCTTGACCTTCTCTGTCGAGTTTGCACTTTCTTTAATAGGCAAAGAAAACCGTAAATTCGTGAAGTCTGCCTTTAAGGCACCGAATATGCAACAACCTAGAGGGATTAATTTCTTGTTTTCGAAATGATATACATCGCGTTAAACGGATGTTAATAATAAACTTATTTAATTCAACTCCATTTCAGCGATTATGGATTCGATTTGCAAGCCGCTCAAAAGCGAAAGCGTTTGGCGGGGGCCAGAAAAAAACAAAAAGATTCAGACTAAACCTAGCTCCCTGACACCACCAGCGTATACGACAAATAAAACAAAAAGAAGCCTCATAATTATAACCGTAAAATTATTTTTCTTAGGACGCCGATAAAAATTACCATTCCACAGATTGATATTATCGATCTATGTGACTCGGGCTCTGATCCTTTTGACGGGGAGTTCGACTCTTTATTGGCCACGTACAAAGAATCTACCCTACTAAAAAACATTAAGGTTGAGAAATGTGAACTAGCCGCAACTTGGGAAGTTGTGGCTGAGGTCACTCAGAAAGACGAGATAGAAGGAGCTGAGAAAGATCTTACAGAAAAAGGGGAGAAAGAGTACCCAAAAGATATTGATTAAACTGTTTATTTTACGTAATACTATTACAGTTTTTTTTTCTAGTATTTCACCCATTGTCGTATTATAATATTTATCTGCATGTATATATATATAACTATATTAAACGCCTTGAAACTGTAATTTTTCGTTACTGGTTCCATATTATAGACAAACTGTGATTTATTACATATTTGTAGGTCACTTAATATAATTAATTTAAAGGCCTATCAGAAAAGTGCGTCCGCCACTGTCGAAAAATGATGAAACCTCTTTTATGCCTCCCCCCACGTAACCGGTCCTCTATTCATAGCGAAGGTCAGCTAATAATTCAGGCTTCTCAAAAACATTGTTAGTATTGACGATTTTGACAATAGTGATCAATTTGGGGTCCTCTGTACTTAAATTTCACCCGATTGGGCTAATTTTCAAATTCAAAACTCAGTCCCACTTTTAATACTACCCGCCCCTCGTAAAATGCTGCTCGCTCGCTCCCTTGCCCAACAACTTTGCTACGGCACTGCTTTCATGCGAGTCCGAGAAGCCGTCATTACTAAAAGATAGGTTAGCTAGGGAAGCCAAAAAAAGACAATAGAACTTCTTATTCGAGAATAACGGTTAATCTTAAACCTTTAATAGAACGCTCCTCGGTACCCTTAAAGTCCCTTGTTTGGAATGTAAAGGTAGGATTTTATTTAGCTTAGAGGAATTAAGGTTAAGACATATGCAGCCGTAGTTTACATTTTTGTGGGTGGAATGGCGCTACCTATTTGAATTTAAGAAATCATTTACCTGTTCTAGTTCTCTCCGTACCATGTACCTTGTCATTGAGACACATACGACAGATGCATTGTCTGGTCGAAATATTTCATTGGGACCCGCTGTGCGGTACCCATATGTCACCTTTAGCCAATTTGAGAGGGAAGAAGGGTTGGGTTGTTATCGGCTTACAGCTATTGTGCTATTGTCCAGATTGCAGGATGCTTCGAAAATTTACCTTTCGTTTCTTCTATCTATACGTTTTTTTTCTATATAATATTCAAGAAAATTCACGGACTATCATATTTTTTTCTCCCTCGATCTTAACACCTATTATGTTACTTAATTTGTCTCTTAACCCCAGATATGTCAGTTGCGTAGCTAGGATTTGGTTTCGGGGAGGGCACAAAATGAAAAAAATAAAATAAAATCCAAATTTTAAAAATTGTACATACAACCATACGTTTCCGGAGGGGCACGTTCTCCCTGTGCCCCCCTGGCTACGCCACTTAGTTAAGCACTACATCGCGATGCAGGGGTACACAAATAACTTTATCATATTTTATCCTTGATGTCAATTTTATTAACTGACTTAGGTATTAGCTTAGCTGATTAATACTATATTATTATTATTATATTTTCTTTCGTGTAATATATTACTTATGCTACTTCTATAACTTTATAGTAGTAGTATATTAAACTTTAGTATGCTATTTATTCAATGATAATTTTTAATATGATAGTCCGTTTCGATAATCATAACACCATAAGTAACATAATAGCATATATTTGACACTTCGTATTCATTCAACGCAAATTTTTTAATGATAGTCTATTTCTAAAATGACAACATACATCATTATGTGACTAAGGACTTACCAGCTAGGCTTACTGCGTATTGCTCTTAGTTTTTGGAAACTTACAGGTACCGGGAAATCACCGCATGCCGCAGCCAAGGCTCATTGGAAATTTAAACGCTTTCAAAAATGTAAAAAATTATTCTGTTGCAGTATTATGAATCGTAACGAGATTTTCAAAAACACACGGCGATCTCGCGCTGGCGGCGTCTGCTATTTTTGGTGTAGTTTTAATATTTTTAAAGTTTAAATTTTTTCAAATGACTGAAAATTGAAAAAATATGTAGTTTTGAAATCTGAATAGCTTGAATTTATTATGTATGCGTACATACGACGTATTCCCCTCGGCCTTGAAAAAATGTCCGAGGGCGACCATGTATTTTTGAGACATTATTTTTAATTTAAAAAATTTACAAAATTCCAGAAAACAAGGTCTCTAAAAAGGAAAAGGGGGCGTAATAAGAATTAAAAAATACTTGGTAGTTTTAGTCTGCTACTCTTGTTTACTATTTACCTATTTACTCCGGATATGATTAAAATAAAATTAATTCCACAATTGAAGCAAATCTGAAGTTTTTAGTTATAAAGGTTTTCAATTTAGAAAATTACAATTATGCCCATTAGGAATCGACATATATAATATTATGTTACCTATGCTAATTTATATATTAAATTTTTATTTGCTCTAGCAGTTTAGTTGCAGCACTATGAAACGTTACGATCTACCCTAGCCCTTCCGTTGATCCAATTGTTTATTTATAAATAAATAAAAAGATAATAACACCAGTATCAATCGCTTTATTTAAGTTTTTAAAAATGTGAAGCATAAAATCAAATAAAAAATATACATCGCCATCACTAGTTTCATTTTGTCAGGTTCGATTCCATTTCTCCTTTGGGTGTTTCCTTAACTCCTTTGGAAACGTCCTCGTTAACGAATCGGAGCTCTAAAGATACGTTTTTTAACTAATTCATAGACATTGAATTTCCTGTTACGCGATGGGTTCATTTCAATAAAAGCTTCATCATCTGAAAATTAGAATGCTTCATATACGGATAGTCTGAAAAATTTTAACTCTACCTATTATAGTGTCAGACAAAAACGCGATGAAAGAGCAAAATAATACACCCTGTATATAGGGTTCAAAGAGCGAGAAAGGCCGCAGTACCGAATTTCGAAAATAATTTCGTTTTAGTATCAAGTGGCGGACACGCTTTGTCAGTTTATTTTATATATAGCTAGACTACGAAAAAAATCGGTCACGCGTAAATTCGAAAATGGATTTACCATTACCTATGCCAGGATCCCTAACAAATCCATGGGAAGGGTGTTGCAATTGCAGACTCGGTTGTTAGAAAATTACCGGGAGGTATTCTTGCCTCTGCAAAAAAATTGAAGCCTTGCAGTGATAAATGCATGTGCGATGAAATTGAAACTAAGAAACTAACGTGCAAGAACGGCAAAAGTTTTCCTAAAAGGAAGATTACCGAAAAGGGAACAAGAGGTTTATTTGAACCAGAATTTGATTCTGGCAGTTCTGAATCTTCTGAACCACTGGATTCTTCAGAAGCAGAAGATTCAGTACCTTAACCAGCTTTTGCTAAAGCAAATTGGAATTTGGGTATAGAATCCATGTTGCGCAAAGTTATTTAATAGCGATTTACATTCATTAAAATGGTTGCAGCAATATTGATAATTTTGTTAATAAAAATAATTTTAGAAAGATGCTTTTGCTTCAAGAAGGAAGTGAGGAAATTGGAGAGGTATGAAATGGAAATAGAGCATAGAGCAAGCGCTGATTAGATTTTGGTCGGCGGCAGCGTTTGACTAACAATAAACCGCGTTCACACTAGTAACTTTTAAAAGCGTTTTCGACCACTTGGAATGGTCAAGTGGGACATTTTAGTGTTATTTCTGAATCAGTAGAAATGCTATTCAGAAATGACATAAAGACGTCTTGCTTGGCCATTCTAAAGTGGTCGAAAACGGTTTTAAAAGTTACTAGCGTTAATGCAGGTTTAGTCGATTTTTCCAAAATCATTGGTGACGTCAAGTGGGGTGAAGGGAAAACAATTTAGCCCCCCTTTATAAAAAAAAGGTTTGTAAAATCATGGACACTGTATCTCTAACCGGACGGGAAAAGCTGTAGCTTCCACCATACAAAATCACCTGCCGCCGCCACCGTCTCTCTGTAAAGGGGGTGAGGTTCAAGAATTTTGAAAGTTGCGGGCTGTCAAGGCCATATAATTCGACACGTGGTCGACAAAACGTTCCGTTTGAAATGGGGGTTTACATTCTTTCGAATGACCTTGACGGCCCTGCGAATCGAGTACGGCCGACTATTTCAGCTAATACGAAGTACCCGTTTGAGTTAAAAGCGTCGATGTAAAATTATCCTAAAGGTTATTTGATTTATTGTCAGGTTAATAATACTGTTTCCCCATAGGAATACGAGGAAGAGCCATGGTTGGTTTTAAAACCAGTTCCTAAAGCAAAGACTACCGTTGCTAAAAAGAGAACCAAGTCGCAAGCCAAAAAACGACAGAGACCGTCGGGTCCTAAAGTGACGGGAAACAGACCTATGAAGGCAGCAATGGCTCAAATTAACGAGCATTACGAATCGTACTTAGACAAAAGAGAAGAGGAAGTATGATGAACATAAATATCTATCCCTAATTAATAATTATAATAATAAAAGTCTTTGAATATCATTAAAACGATGTCACAAAATGCGAAAGATTTACTACTACAAAGAGTAGCGGGAATTTTACCGGAATTTTCATTGCTCGCAAATGAGGCTATATCAGAAAGCATTGCAATGGAAATTTCGGAGATGAATATTCAAGCACCTTCTCGGGAAGACTGTCAGGTACCGGAAAAGGGGCAACAATCAGGAAGGTCACCTGAAAATCTGGGAACAATGACCATGGACATAACTGCGTGTGCTGCGGCGGAAAGTAGTCCGCCTATTTCACCGAATGCCGCACTCGCCCAATTTTGCATTTGCAACTATTGCCGACCTATGCCAACGGTATTGGAAAACTAATGTTGCAATCTGCGGAACTGCGTGACAAGGAGTCAGCAGTTCCGAATTCTCTGTTTGGAACCTTTCGTTTTGCTTCTCAATATGAGAATGAGAAACGAACTGATCATGGACGCAAACATGTTGCGAATAGATAACGACCGCTTGCGATTTGCCACATATTAAAACTTTGCATTGTGGCTCTACGGACGTTTGGGCGTTGGAAATCGTTTAGTACACCCTTCTTGTGCGGTTATTAGAATAAGCGATCGATTTCCAAGCCCAAACGGGCAATATAGAGGTTTTAGAAGGGGATTTTATCCAGACTAGAAAGCGAAATGTAACTTACGCTAGACGACTAGTTTCGCCGACCTGACAGTGTTTTGCATATTTAAAGAAATTTGTTAAATGAGTAGCGTTAATTCTGTTTATCTATGTGTATATATTCCAATAAATATTCTAATAAATATAATGCGAATAGATTCTAAAAACATTTCCTACTCTTTAATTTTGCGAGAGTAATACTGGCGTGACGTATGTCGACGTCACCAATACGTTTTTCTATAAATTGTCTCCAAAATGGCACCCATGGACCAAAGCTTGGTTCCTCTTATGATGGCGACACAATTAATCTGTAGCTGTAGCGAAATGTTGCATAACGCTGTTCAATCATGCTATGGTTAAACGGTGTTATACAACGTTTTATTATCACCAAATTCCATAAACGTCGCTTTGGTAAGAGGAACCAAGTGTTCTGGAAAGGAAACAATAACACATATGTTGGAGGTTCAGACTCCAAAGTCATCGATACCGTCAATGATAATAATCAGCTAGGCTAATACCCAAGGCACCAACTTCGGTCTAAGTCATCTAGCGACTTTTAAAGTCATTAATTCAGGTGGCCGGGTTAAGATTGCGTAGGAGGGTGGTGGCAAGCCCGTCATCCCACGCGAGCCAACAGCTCCCTACTTTAACTATTACCTCAACAAGTTTTTATGGAAAGGGGAAACCTAAGAGCTCAGGGAGAGAACTTGCAAACTCAACGCAGACGAAGTTATCTATACTACGATAATCAGACATAGACAGCAATGGTCTGTTGGTCAAGGGCAGCGCTTAAGTCGGTTCAGGCCGATTTACGCACTGTGTAAGACTGGCTTGTGTCAACATTACAGGAGCTATATGAGAACTGCCCCAAGCGCTTCTCTGGAGGTGCTCTTGAATATTCTTATGCTCCATCTTTATATAGAGGAATCTGTGATTATAGGTGCCTATCGGCTACTGCATAATGGCTGGTGGAAGGCTGCTAATTAGGAATGGAGCCATACCAATTTGTTTCGGAAATAATCTATTCATTACCGATCATATTGATGGGCTCGCACAACATGGCTCCAAAGTAACCCTTTGTTTGAGAATCTGTTTAGTGTGTGCTGAATTGAAAACACAGTTCTCTGAACCAAAGGTTATGTTGTATGGTTACGGATGGCTCCAAAACCAACTCAGGTGTGGGAGCTGGGGTTTACTGCCAAACTAAAAAGTTCTGCCATCTGCTTCTGCGTAGACTTTTTTCTTTGCAAGTGCATGTGGGTCGTTGGGGTTTAAAAAATACTTAGATACTTGGTTTTGTGGACGAATAACATATCATTTGCGTAAAGCTGTTGAGGACCTTCAGCTTAGGCTCTGCGTTATACATTTTGTGACAGGTAGGAAAAACAGCCATGTAGGGAAATCTGTGAAAAACACCGGCGAAAGGCACTTAGAGCGGTGTTTTCAAAATCGCATAGAACGCTTGTCGGTAAAATATGTCAGTTTCAACTACGTAGCTCGAAGAACTTCGGAATTATCTATATCTTCTACACTTGCCTTATTACCAAAAACATTCCAAAATAAACTTTGAATTTCGAGTGTTTTATCGTTTTCTGGAACCTAGGTTGCCTGTAATGGCTAGATGATGGAGATAAGGTGCTCTTAACGCCCTTGCATAAGCATGACCCTTAAGAATTCGATCAATAGAGTTTTTACATAAACTGTGCACCAGAGGTTTTGAAGAGCACTTTCGATCATATGGCCAACAACTCCCAAAACGACATCAGTAGGTGAAATCCTCAAAGACGTGATTTAATTTTTATTATAGGACTATCATTTCAACAGCTTTCACATATGATGGTTAAACAAATGTTGCAATGCAGTGGGATTGGTTAGGACTTGTGTAATTAAAGGCCGACTACATAAATCTTCGGTTTACTCTGTCTTTCACTGGAAGTAGGCTGACTGCATGGCACACGTGTATTGCAGTAGGCCTACTTCCAGTGAAAAACCAAGTAAATCGAAGATCTATGTAGTCGGCCTTTAAGTACTGTGTTAATTACCGCGAGGTTAGTTTTTTATTCAAGTGTCGAACCAATTCCCCAAAGACAAGTCTAATTCGTTATGCAAAATAATTACTTCACAAAGAAATTATTTTGCATGAAAAGATCTAAAGCAAAAATATTTTTCATGCCAGAGATATTCAGCTTGTTAAAGACATCGTGTGTGATATTGCTAGAAGCTTAAATTGCACTGGTAACAGTATGAGAAGAGATACATATAACAGCAAACGAAATATTTACCAATTGTGATAGCGTTACACATTTTCTACTTCCCGTGCTGTGAAAGGTGTGCGAATAGTCTGCGTTGTCGAAAAAGAGTTGAACGGAAGATCTAAGCACCCTTGTTTGAAAAGAAACCAAGTTCATTTCAGTGACAGAAATCCTCTCACCAATCGTCATATTTGATTTAATTGCTTCATTTTCCAACCACCAGAACAAGACGATAACGTGAAGATAATTATTTAAATATCTCGAATTTAAAACATTTAAAATGGGATTGAGAAGACAGATCATAGGATGATCTGTATTTATTTGAGATTAGTCTATATAGAAAGCTATTTTCGGTATTGCGTTTGCACTTAAATAAATCACGAATTAGGCATAACAGGATTTTTTCAAATGAACGTAAAATTTTTGAAAGTGATATTTACTTGTGAAGCCTAGGCTGAGCTCAGTAACGCTCACTGGTGACATCGTTATTTAATTGAACGGGCTTTTAGTCACATTAACGTAATGATGGTAACCGGTGAGCCAGCGAAGAGACCGAAAAAATATTTAGATAACGTAGTTTTGGAGAAACGATAAAACGGCGGATGAAAATTTGGTTCAAGTAGCGCTTGTGGATAAAGATTTACCTTTTTTATTGCTGTGCATCCTGAAGATCAAAACAAAATTTTAAGAGGTATAATATATTCTCAATACGTAGTCACTCATATTTAATATTCATGTATTTAAATATGTTTTCTCAATTTTAAATGAAATGCCTTGGTATCTAACATTTCTTTTTTGCTTTCTTTACATATCCAACCTCTATTTTGTATATTTCCAAAACAATTGTTGACAAGTTTTTATATTCAATTAGATTCAGACTAAACGGCATTTGGCTTAGAACAAGCCCAAGCATCTGATTTTGTACCTATAAAAACCTGTGATGCTTTCAACCAAATTAAGTTTCGGAACTGACACATTATCCCAAAGCTAAAGTAATGATTGGTCATCCATGTAATTTAACATTGTGTCACCTCAAAACAACAGTCATGCATTCACTTCAAAAGAAAGTTTAGAATCACATTTAAATGAAACCGGACAAACAGCAAAATATTCTAAAGGTAAAATTATTACATTCGCTGTTGTTAGCTATTTCTTCATTATGAATCTAAATTAAGTTTTCTCTGTTCTAGATTTCTCTAAGAAACTACAAAATAAACTAGACGATGATACGTCTTCCACAAAATCAAATGCTAAAACTCAAGTTTCGTCTCTAAAAGAAAGTGTACAAAACATTGTCGAAGACGAAGAAATAAATAAGGATTCAGATAGTAAAATGTAGTGGTCAAGTCTCGAGTCCCAGGAAATTGCATTATTATATATTCATATTCTTCTATGCGATGGCAACATCAATCAACGTTGCTTTTAATAAGTAAGTATAAAAATACAAGGAGGAAATGTCTAGCGTAAAATAGCATCGGAAATGAAAAAAAGGGATTTGTCTCGTCTGCTGACGATTGTGAAGCAAAGTTTCGAAATTTGAAAGGAACGTAAGTTAAACTATGGGATTATGTTAGATGTGATTGTCATGCACATATATTCCTAGGGCTGTGCGAGTATCGAGTAACAAAAAACTACTACTCGAAGAGACCTAAAGCCGCGTTCACAAAGACATTTTGTTGGGGAAGATTCTAAAGTAAAAGGGGGAAGAGCATTCCGCTTTCGGCGGGGTGATCCAAATTCAGCCTTTCTCTTTCTCCTTCTGCACAAGGTCAGCAGTTCACAAAGACTTCCTTTACTCGTGCTAACAGTTTTATTTGTGGCAGCCATAGCGCACCGAAACCGCGCACCGAAACCACGAGGTAAACAAAGTCTTTCGTTCCCTCGGGCCTCGGACTCCACTTTCTCTCGAGAAAACTGGTGTTTGTGTATCACATGACCGACACGACGTCATAACCGCTTCTCTATTGGCCAAAACTGGCATGTGATTTTTAGCCGAAGGTTGAAATATCAAACTGGAGTAGATACGGGTTGACCGCCGATTTCTAACTTCAACTTTCAACTTAAGCTATTTACCATTTTTAACGTCTTTGTGAACGCTGCTTAATAAATACCTTTTGGTTTATGTAAAGACTAGATCTCCCTTAATCTATAAAAGGGTGAAAGACAAATCAAGCAAAACCGGTTAAGGAAAGCAGTCATGGACCTATTTTCAGGAAATGGATGAAATCTTTAGCAACAATCATGCCATTGCACCAATTAATCTTTTGAAATATTGAAGAATCACCTAGACGTAATTGAAATTGTTTTCGAATGCATAGCTAATGAAATAAGTAAAATATAAAACAAATTTTAAATTTGGGAGCTTCAAATGCTTCTAGTTCTCAATCTATATCGCGCTATGCATCAATCTCAGCGTCATTGCTAAGTTCTTCTTCAACATTATTAGAAGGAATTGATATAACTGTAGATAATGACAAAGCTAAAGAACCTGATAAACTTGTAGTGCAAGACAGAAAGAAAATACCATTCGAGAAGCTCCGAATTAGTTCGTTAATTGGGTTAACATGTAAGAAGACATTGGAACAAAATCGAAAATTCTAAACTGAGCTACTGAAAAGGATTGACTCTAGAAATGAAACTCTATCCAAAGTATTTAACTCAATGTATATATAATTTATAACATTTTAATTTCTGTTCTGAGGAACACTTATGAACTTAGCCAAATTATTTTTAAAATTGTTTAATGGGGACTATAAAACTATTTGAGGCAACTTTTTTTAAAGTTTCATGAAATTCCAAGTAAAAGCTGTTCTTTAAGCTTTAGTAGCTTAAGCTCCAGGACCTGCGTTTTCGGCTTCATGTGCAATTTCTGCAGTTGGTGGTGCAACGTTTATGTCTTCTATGTAATCTTTAACATCATTGTTACCATCATTTATTAAAATGAAATTATGCAATACGCATGAAGACATAAAAACTTCGGATATTCAAGCCAAGTCCAAGTACTTCAATCTAAGAAACCTACCCTTCAAGAGAGAAAAACTACGCTCGATCAATTGCCGAGCAGAACTGTGGCACTTGTTGTATTTCCTTTAATTAGCAGAAAGATGGCCATGTCTTTATATGGGGTCATCACAAACATATCCAAAGGATAAGCACTATCCCCTAAAGGTGAAAACATCCCGCAGCCCACCTTTTAGACTCGTAAATAAAGCTTAATCTTCGCATTATGGACAGATCCTGGCCATCCGGCACACACGTCGATGAAAAGCAATTGCATTTTCCTGGAATATTTCGAGAATAAATTAGTGGTTAGTCGAAAATTATATTATTTATAAGGGTGTGAAAGTATAAGATCATTGAATCGACTACCAAAAGCCACTACTCGCACACCCCTAATTATTCACCATGCAAAAGTATAGAGGTAGCTCTTTTGCGGTTGGAACAGATAGTTTATAGTAAAGACAGGCGCCTCTCTTTCAAAAATGTCCACTAGTATTGGACGTTTGAGGGCGCTACTATCAGAGATCCTGGCAGTTATAGAGATGCGAAACTCCGCCGAAAACCTGACAAAAAATGCAAGCATCAGCGCCGCCCTTCGGCCGGAAGGAAGCGCCCGTTTTCTAGCCGAGAGACGCAAATATTGTAAACGCGTTTTATTTTCGAAATAAAGTTTTAAAATGCCTGGAACCTATTGTTCAGCGATTTTTTGTAATTCTTGTAAAGAAAAACAGCCCATTTCTTTATTTAAGTTTCCAAAAGAAAAAGAACGGTGGGATATAACATAAGTTATATTAGAGTTATATTTTAATCTTTGTTTTTCAAAATACAGTTCAAAACAATGGCTAGAAAATGTAGGAAGCCGTGATCTTTTTGAAAAAGATACCAATTATCTACATAATAATAATAAAATGTGCCCTGCATTGAGGAGTCTTGTTTCATAAACAATAAAACCAGAAATAGATCTATAGAAATAGAAACGTTTAGATCGCAAGTTACTTAATGTTAATCACTAAATATTAACAAACTTCAAAATATCCTTGATTTAGTCCTAATTTCTCAAAAATCCTGTTTCTTATTTCTTTATTGTGGTTTAACAAGGCCTAAAATATTTTAAAATGATAAACAGTTAAAATATGAACTTTATTTCAAATAAATTTTAAATATATACAAATGTATAAAAAAATACTTAAACTAATAAATTGTAGTTCAATTCCAGTTTCAACTTGGTTTCTTCTTCGTTGGCGTTAGCCCAAAAAAAATGTAAACAACGGTAAAAGGCCTAGGATCTCTGCGATTACTCCCCACGTACAGGCGTCTCTGCAATCGGCAAATTAAAAAAAAGGTTTGCTTAGGGTATAGGTAGTTTCGCATCTCTATAACTGCCAGGATCTCTGCTACTATCACCACAGGTTTGTGCTGGATACTGAACTTCGGTTCAGGCTAACGGAGAGGGTCCGGGCAAACTGGTCGCCTCGGCGGATTGGGTAGCGAGCCTCCGTATGAGGGCACGGCGGACCCATCTCCCGGCCTTTTGGACTCCCACCGGGATCTCCGGTGCCAGCTGTGCCGGCTTATGTGGGCTGCTGTGTGCTCGTCGTTCCCCTTTAGGAGTTCTCTCCAAAGGGTTTGACTCTTTACCTTCATAGGTAGGGTGTCGGCTGGAGTTGCCATAGCATTCACTCTTAAT
The DNA here is from genome assembly GCF_980474605.1 of Leiobunum rupestre. NCBI lineage: Eukaryota > Metazoa > Arthropoda > Arachnida > Opiliones > Sclerosomatidae > Leiobunum > Leiobunum rupestre. The sequence continues at coordinate 1,978,337 of NC_143394.1, forward strand.
CCCACTGCTGTGTGCGAAGTGGGGATGGTCACCTGTCCGGGCTTGCGGACGCTGGCGTAGGGCACTATGATGATAGGCCTCCGGTGGTATGGTCTCTGTTACTAGGTACACCGGGTTATAAATTCTGACAAACTGCTACTATCACCATTCGCCTCGAGCGGCACGCGATTTAATATTAGGCGTAGAACGACGCAAAACATTTTATATTTGTTGGATAACTTAACATTAATAAATATATTAATATGTATTTCTCGGCGAGAAATAGTCCGCAAACTAAGAAAATTAAGTTTAGTTGATCTTCTTTTAAGTTTCCAAGGGATAAAGAACGGTGAATATGCGTTTGTATTAGATAAGCTTATATATTAACTTTTAAACTTTAAGTTCTACATTGTGGCTGCAAAATGGCAACAATGACAAACAATAAATAAATATTTTTACACAAACCATCCACTTCGTTCTCTCTATTTTATTGACGATTGTATCATGGATGATAAAACCAGAAATTGACTAACAGCTTTTTTTGAACATTTATTAAAAATTAATTATTCCAATAAGTAGTAAATGGAAACAGGGCAAATGAACATTGGTTAGAAGATATCTCAAAAGAAAACACGTTGGCTACACACAGGGCCAGATCGCTAATGAATCGAATTGTTCAAATGGAAATTTAAATTTAAAGTTGTAAGGCAGATAAACAATAATTTAAATTGATAATTTTGGATTTAAACCTAGAATTGATATTCTCAAATAAAACTCAATTATAACCATCCAAACGAAAGCTACGCTTCAAATAATTACAATGTTATATTGGACTCATAACCAAAGCTGTGGTTTGTGACCAAGGGACGGGAAATCAAACTTTGTTCAGAGGAATGGGGATATCCGTTGAAAAGCCATACCTTGAAATTGATGCAGAGAAAATTCGTTTCGTCTTTGATCCTCCCAATCTCTTGAAAAGTGTGAGGAACAATTTCAAACGATAACCAATTATGGGGGAGGGCCAAGTATTTTCTTGGATAGATCTTGAAAATTCCATTACGATATAGTCGCTCGCTTTCTGGTATACAAGGTGATACTTCAGTACGGAAGCCCCAAAGAACTCATCAGCGATCGAGGAACTGAATTTTTAAACAAAGTTGTGGCTGAAATAACTCAACTATTCAGCACGGGGAACACCGTCGCACAACAGGCTATAATCCTAGAACCAACGGACTAGTCGAACGATTTAATAAAACCTTGCCTGAAATGATATCGCAGTACGTGTCTGGCAACCACAGGGATTCGGATAGTTTTCTTCCCCACCTAGTGCTTGCCTATAACACCTCAATGTATGACACCACTGGCTACACACCATTCTTTCTAGTACACGGTTACGGAGCCAACCTGATGCTTGATGCCGCTCTGAACCTTCCCGCTGCTACTATTGCAAACCAGTTCGGATTCGAAAACATCGCGTACACCGAACACGCTAGAGCTATAGCAGCCGGCTGTCACGCCATCTCCCAAACAAACGTAGGGAGGTAGATTTTAACGAAGGCGACCTAGTATAATTGCGCACGCATAGCCGCATCCCAGGACGGTGCGAAAAACTTCTCCACTAATACGTTGGCCCTTACCGGATAATTCGTAAAACTGCACCAAACGATTTCGAGATATCGGACTCTTCGGGGAAAAAGACTGACGTAGTGTCTGTTGCGAGGCTAAAACCATTTGTTCAGCGAGCTGATTGGGAAGATAACATCCCTTCTCCCCCTCTTCGTAAAGTTCAATTCCATTCTGAACCAGAAATTTGCGAATTTTCTATTTTGGACGCTCCAGGCTCTTAAGCCACATGCCAACAAGCTCCTCACTCACTACAAACCGATACCAGCCGATCTACACGACTGCGCCGAAGCCCGGACCGGCTGACCTACGTTGCGTTTGAAACTCTTCCCCGCCAAATGACTCCCCAGAGACCCACTTACGATTGCCACGACTTAATCTCCTCTATCCTTCGATACCTTGCTGTCATAAACCACCCCATCACGCGATGGAAAATGGGAAACGAAACGAAGACTCAACATTTTGCTAAAAGCTCCCACTACGTACACTTCTCTAGAACTCAGTCGCCGTCACCTACTTTTTCACCTTTAATTTTATTTAAAATTAACGGCATCCGGCCCTCTCGCGTTAAAAAGTTCCGTGAAGATATATTCTTACTAGGGAAAATTGACCCCCTCAACAAAAGTCTTGTCAATCATCTATCCCGACGAGAACGGCGACGGAAGCAGGATGTTCCTCGCAATCCGACCTCTCATTTCGGATTTGCATTAACAACGACGGATTTATCACGCATATGAGATCCAGAACTGGGCCCATTGCCGGCGAGCGTTGTTGAGATGTATCTTCCTACGCTACTAGTCTCAAGCTCTCGTACGGCGTTCGTCTTCGCTACCGCATTTGTTCGGAGTCTCGTTAACACCAATAGCACTTGCGCCCAAGCTGAGTTAGAAACTGACCTGTTCGGTTGCGACATTTTGTTAATGCCGCCATTTCGCCATTCCCACTGGAGTCACATCGTGATCGACATCAGTAGTAAAACTATCACCCATTTGTTGCCCGTTGCGTCAACCGCTGCCACTAGCCTCTCCAGGACCAGCGCGTATCTCTGTAAGGCAGTCCGACTACGGGGGATATTCGACATCACGCCATCCGACTTCATGACCGTCTCCGCCAACATCTCACCTCAATTCGCGGCCTCAGCCCATCCGCACGATGATGGCGAATACGCTCGTCGTGTGCTGTATAGGTTACCTCTGCTGTTCACAAACCACTACGATCTTATACGTCGAATAATGCGTGCCATAATATCGTAACTACTTGTATTTATTTTATTTTTGCTGGATCAAGTGCCGGGACGGCTCTTTCTTAGAGCGAAAGCTGTCACGCGTAACTAGCGATAGGTAGACGGACCAACCAAGCATCATCGATAAGACGTACCCTTTATAGTCCTTCATAACAATGGGTCCGTGTAGACCGAAGAGAAAAGATATAAGCCGGAGAGGCTGAGCCTTCTCTGACGGGACGACTGGACCGCCTGCTGTAAAAGCTCGCTCCAGACGTCTATGTAATAGCGAGAGGACTAACGCTCAACAAGCGCAGCCTCTTGTGAAAAGCCTCCTACGGCGGGGAATCTAACTCCCTCGGCTGGACCTTCGTCGGTCGGCCCGTCTACCAGTTCGCGTTTCACGCTATTTCTGTATTTTCATAAACTAGGACGTCGCCAAAACCGAAAACGGCTCTCTCAACAAAGACCTGAGCGGAGCGAGTTGGAAATTAACTGGTTAATTAGGCTTAAGGGCGCCCAATGTTAAAACCCGGGTCAAATATAATCCCATCCAAAATTTTAACACGCGACACGGCAACATAAGTCATTCCGAGGTTAAATTCGTTAGGCCCAATGTCCGCAACTGCTTTCTTCAGAGTTAAACCTTGGGAACAGTGAATACTTATGGCGTAAGCAAGTTGAAGCGGAAACTGTTTTCGGGTACAATTGGTAGATCTCTTTTTAAAGGATACGGTGACTGGAGGAATCGGAATAACGTTATTGTACGGCGTCGGGCCTCTGTAGGTTGGAATACACACAACGGCCACTCGTTCAAATGATCGTGGTCATCGGTGGAGTTGGAAATTATGTCAGTAACGCTCGCAGTTGTTCCGTTACAAAGTCCACATATTGCGGCGAAGTATAACTTTGGTGCCGAGATATTATTATGCTGCGCTATAATTTCCGTAACGGGTTCGCCTAAGTCTCGAAGCTTTTGTTCATTAAACGCTTCACTATTATCATTGAGTGATATACGTCCAAGTTGGCGTTTTTGCTCCGAGAAATAAGCATTTCCATATCCTCGTCGTTCAATTCCCCTATTGCGAGCTTCCCAAGTAACTCTCTGAATCTTAATAGTTTTTCGCCAAATTGCCTCATAATTTGGGTTAAAAAAAGATCTTTTTGAATTGCAAATAGACTGCCTTTCCCGCAATTGCAGTATCCATTCTAGGGTTGGGTTGACCACAAAGGGGAGTGTCGCCAACGGGTTGCAGCTGCTTGAAGTATTCGAAAAACAAAATGATAAAACCCCCCTTTCGCTCTCTGAGTTGCAGGTCGGGCTTGACGAAAACTTTGATCGATACGACCTAACAAATTGAGACCAATCATGCTATACTCGTCAATTATAATAACCCAAATATTGTCTTCTTGAAATTGTAATTCTGCCTCGCTAGACAGTTGCTGTGTCGTTCTTGTGGTGATAAATTTGAGGGCAGTGTGGATTGTTTGCCCTCCATGTTGTGCATGGCGACGCCAGATGGGGCCATGAGCAATACCTTTTCTGGGCCAACGACTCGGACTATCTCACGCACGATTTACCAGTTCCGGCTGGTCCCATAACAAAAGCCAACTTTTCATTGCAATAACCAGCTAGAACTTGGTTCAAATAATGATTTACGGCAAGGTGTTCTGTTTTTAAAACGAAATTGTCGGCGGTCCGAACAGCCTGCACATCAGAGGCGCTCCGTTTAGCAACTTGAATAAAATTAACTTTATCACGAATGTCAAGATAATTGTGGGCGGAAGCGTACCAGTTATGCTGACGATCAAAATCACGATAACCCAGCCTTTTCGCACCTGGCAATGGCCAGGATGAGAACCTGATACATTCCTTGCATCGGTTAACTCAAGATAAGGTTGAGGTACATCTACAACTTCTGGATTTTCATCAACCTCATAGCTCTGGTTACCAATTGGGTTGGCTGTGTAACTGTCAGCCCACGAGCTATGAGTTTTTACGTGCTCAATGTTCCTCCATGGAATATGAAGTGCCAGGTGTTGCTTAATTTGTTGTATATTTCATCTGTTTCGATAGATTGACCCCTTCAGACCTTTGGTATAATTTGCAACACTGGTTCTTTGATTCTAACATGAGTTTTAGGAGCAACTACCTTGCCACTGATGCTAAACGTCTAAGCGAATTTTAGAATAATGTTTGTTGCGGTCCGTTGACGACATCGCATTCAGCTCGTGTGTTAACCACTACACTGGTTTCGGTCGAAAAGTAAACCTTTAGAAACGAGCGAGAGGCGTTATATAATTTTTGGCTCGTTACCAAATGCATGCTTTCACAAGCTGAAACGTCGCGCTGACCAATAATTTTCATTATAAGTTTGATGATTGCTGTTGAAATACGATCCGCGGTATTTGAGGTATTTAAAATATCAACAAGCATTTCCTTAAAGCTTTGCTAAGATGATGGTTCACTTTTAGCCGCGTACTTGGTAATATATGAAACAATGGCATGTTCCGATGCTACCACCTGTAGATCAGTATTTGCGCGCCACCGGTGAGTAATAAATGGGTTGTAGATATTCAACAATGAGTCGTTCCTTTTTGGTTTCAAAATAAAAATACCATGTTCCTCTCGGTCCAACATCGAATTTGGGTATTTAAAGCGGCATTTCAAATTCGTCTCAGGGCCACGCAAGCAATAATTACGGGAGCAATTGGAATGTTTCTGTAAACGATTTAACACTGCGATAATTTGTATGCATCAGCCGCTTCGTGTTAACTACCATTTTGCCTTGAAGGGTGAAATTCAGTCATTTCAGCTTCCAACGCGGGGTTTGTGGCCAACATTAGGCTGTTGTAAAATAGACGATTTGCTCAGGTGTCATTCGGTCGAAACTTCTAACGTCTGGCGCACCAGAAATCCAAAACACCCCGTGCACATGATAATACTCATCGGCTATTCGCGACCGAAACAGCTTTAGGTGGCGATGCGGTGCCTTAGTTTTCCCGCCACTTCTTGTGTGTGTAGCGTCTGCTAGAGCCGAAAATAAATACATCTGGGGTCTATGACGTTCTGTGTTGTATTCTAATAATAAAACTAGTAACTTCTGAGGAAAATATTATATATTTTTATATATTTCAGCGCGATTTAAAACTTTGATTGTTAGTACCGTCTGTTAATGCACGACCTGTTACTGCTTCCGTCTGCTGCCGAATGAGGGCGTATCCATAGTTTTCGTCCGCGAATAAGAGGGTTTTAGTTTAGTAATTTTTGCATCTCCCGGGCAATTTGTTTTTATCCCTTATCTCCGGGATTATAGTGGTAAAGCCGCATTAAGTCGGGCCACCACAAATCAGCTGCACTAAGGGTTAGGAACAATGTCGGCACACCAAGTTGGTTGACCATCGCTTCCAGCTCTAATCGCCGTTCGTACCAATATCCAGCCGTAAGTCGGATACGAGATGGAATATGCATAAGCCTCCTAAATAGATTTGGGTTTTGTCTGATGTCAGTTAGTTTGGGTTTGCAAAAACAGTCCCTACTTGACAAGCGTAGCGGCGAAGCATAGTATTCAAGCAAAAATAACGGAATCTCTGATCTTTGGCGAAACATTCATCTTTAAATCTAATCAAAAACTCAACCCATTCACGGAATAGGACTGTTTTGACTCGCGTGTTATCCGTGAAATCGGCGGCTCCAGTAGGAAACAAATGCGGGAATGCCATAGCGATGTAACCTAAAAATTATAATAATAATCAGCTAGGCTAATACCCAAGGCACGAAATTCATTTATAGGATGACGATTTCCTCTAGGCCAGTCCAAAACATTGTTAATGACTGTTCGTTGATCACTGTGTTTTAGTAATGGCAGAGTAGTTTCTCTTATTTCATCTTCTTCAAGTTGTTGGTTATCACAAACGGAACCCTCGCCGCGATGACTCAACTGATCCATTACACTAACGTCCTGGGGTAAATTTTCCAAAACTCAAAAGTCGATCGCTATTCCAGCGTAGAGCGGATTGTTTCAAACCAGCCAACGCAAAGCGCAAAGGACAGCATTGCGCCGCACGCGAAAATCACGATGGCCATCCATACCAGCACGACGCATTATTATTACACTGACATCGGCAGGTGTACGTGGGAGGCTTGTTGCTAGTTCCTGTACATCTTGTTATATATTTACGATTTTTCCAGTATATCGTAACTGCCCACCGCCTCCGTTGTATGCACGTGTTTGATAGTAACGAAGTACGGGTTGTGTTCTAGCTCTTATCATTTACTCTATGATACTTAAGTTCGCCAGGTTGCATATTGTTTTGGGCGGAAAATTTCAAGCCTTCGCGCAAGCAGGCAGAACATTTAATGATGCCGTTTGCTATCTTCAACTCCTCGCGTTGACAATTTGAACAGATCTGATATGATAATTGATTAAGTTCATCAAAGAAGGCAGCCGCAAGTCTGTCATCGTTAAGCTCAGTCAACGACTGCCGCCTTGCTTGTCGTAAACGGCGCGTTTCATTATCACGTTGTCTATTCGACTCCCTTTGTTCTTGGCTCATAGCAGCTCTTTGGATGCGAGGCCTTTGTGTTATTTTGTCGGTTAATTTCCATTTGCTCGTCGGTGATAAACTGATAACAGCGCGCTGATTTCGCCTTTGAACTTTTCGTTGCTGACCGACTTTACTTCTAGCGGTGTCCCTTTCCTCGTCAGCCATGTATGCATCAAACGATTATTCATAAATTACTACATTCTTCATTTTGACAACCGATTTTTTTTCAAATAGTTTGGCCAAGAGAAAAACCCGATTTTGCTCTTCAAATTCCAATAACCTGTCTATTTTGTAAAGAATAAGTTCAAAAAGTTTTGCAATATGTAACTCGTCCATAAAACAGCTTTTCGTGTAGGGCGGGGAGAAACGAAAAGGTAAGGGATAATTCGAACCTGTCCCTCTTGGCTAGAATGTACAGACCAAGCTACCAATGCGAGTACGGGCAACAAAGGATTAGTGGGATTTCCCTTATTCGCAGATAGTGGAGATTTTACCAACCTTTTGCATTGTAATTTTGGAAACAAAACGGATTCTAGAAAACGTTAAATTAATTATTGGAAGCAATTAAAAAACGCTAGTGGTGCAAACAGTAATTGGTCAAAGGGGTTAAAGAGTTTATTCTTTAAAAAAACAACTGAAACCCCAACTCAAATTTTAGATATATCCGCTTTTTGCTATCTAAAGAAAATACCAGTCGATCTTGTTTACCACACTTAAAAATTTACGGGAGGTTGTAAGGCGTACGGTGACTATCGCGCGGCAGTGAAATCTACCTTCGAAAGCTGGCATTGCAGCGTAGATTTACGGAGAACAATCATCAGTTTTTGTGTTCGAGACAACAAAACATGGAAGGCGAATTAAGGTATTGTTGAAATTTTTTAAATATTTGTACTTTATGGAACAGAAAATTGTAGCTTAAAATTTAACAACCTCGGTAAAAATCTAAATATCTGGGTAAAAACATTTGCAGTTCTTAGATATACTGTTATTTTTTTGGGAAAAAATTTAAAACTATCTGGGATAGCACAAGATTCAAGATGCACAACTGTGTTTCAAAACAAGATATCTTTTTTGTGGGGTTCTGCATAAAGAGTACTCCTAAAAACAATATTCAAAAGCACAGAAAAGATTAACAGAAATCTATTAAAAATACAACACTGAACGTTATTCATCCAAAGATATTCGTAAGGAATTACTATTTAGTTCATATTTATATTACCTTTTTATTTTAATCCACTCCACCCTAAGTTATAAACTTACTTGTTAGAGTTCTTATGTTCCTGTTCATCTAAGACTTGGCCTCCCTTACAATTTCTAGTGATTTTTTTAATTATTCAAAATATTGGAGTTATTATTATTGAAATATTGTAAAAAGTAAATTTTTGTTGTACTTACATCTCATATTTCTAACGATATCCACCATTTGATTTTAAAGAATTCAAAATAACAAAGAAAAATATATTGCAACTGTTTTTTTGAATAATTGATTTTTCCTGTGGGCCATCGAACGTCTAAGACTTAACGTACGATCAAATTATTACATTACGGGAATAGGAAGAGGTGGTGTTTCTATGTGGCAGCCGTCTACCGCACCAATAACACCTGTAAAAAACAATATAATTTCACAGAATGCTTAGGTATTAACCATCGTTTCATTAGTTGGCCAAGCAATGAAGTTTTCCTTTCGTTCGTTATAACGTTTATATATTCCATAAAAACGTAATGTAAGTTGACTTTTAATACATCAAATCTATCTAAACACTTCTAAATGATACCAGAGTGGCTAAGATTCAGAGTGACGACACAACCCTCTTCCCAATCGAAACTTTAATGACGTTTATCGAGTCACTTTCACAGCTCCAAAGATTTCAACCAATTTCTGAAAAACATTGTTTTAAATGCGCATAAACTCATTAATACATACTAATTAAACCTACCTCGACGGGCAAACGACTCATCGTAAAATGACATTTTTAAGTCATTTAATTGCAGTGTACAGAGGTACTAAATTCTCGACATCGCCTATAATTCGAAGAGGATTCAACCGAGGCTAAGCGTTTTTGAACAATTAAGTGGCAATTACTGGTGCAATTTTAATGTTCTTCTTAATGGGTTTTAATACACAAAACTAAGCTTTATTCTCGTCAATAATTTCGTCGTCTGTAACCTCATTAATAAGCTAACGTTTGTGTTCTCCGGTCCCGAAAAATATCACCGCCATTTTCGGCTTAATAATTTTTTTTATAAAACCGCAAATGGCCAAAAACGTGTAGTTAGATATTTCAATTATTAAAAATAGGGCACAAAATTTTGGGTCTAAGGTCTCTGACCAACACCATAAGTTATTATCAAATTGGAAAATAGGGCACTAAAATCCTTTTCACGAATCTTACCATTTCATTTATAGTTTCCAAGTTACACAAAGGTTTTTAAATGTTTTAAGCCATTATAACGGGATTTTGTTCTATTGAATTAATCTATTTTCGTGTCACATTACATGGCCGAAAACGTAATGGCAAGAACCACCACAATTTTCGTCGACGCAACGTTCAAAAGAAGGTTAAGACAGGCCGACTTCACTCAACTGGTGACAGTAGATTTACAGACTAGCGATTCTTATCACCATTTATTAAAATAAATGATAATTGCTTTAAAGCAAACTTCGTAGAGGTTTTATGGGTAACTTCTGTAGTTTGACGAAACGTCCTGAAACGGCAGCTGATGTTTACACGTTCATAACGTTGGGTACTTAACCTCTCTAATGTTAATATATTATTCCAAATAAAGTTCAGAATTTAAATAATCAGTCGACCATGTGGAACCCACAATACATGTCCAACGGATACTGGTCCCTGATTGGGTCGGCTGCGCAATTGGGAATAGCCTGCCCTTTAAACCTCCCGAGAGGCCCGAAGCTCCATTTCACAAATCTCTAATAGGTTTGAAATCTGTAGGCCCTATGGAAATACATTATTGCTTAATGTAGTAGAAGAGGTTCCTAATACCAAAACAGAATCATATACCTTTCAAGCATTCTTGGAATCACCAATTGTCTACCATTATTAACGTTCAATTCAATTATTTTTATTAAAATTTTCAGGTTTTCACATGTTTACCAATATTTGATGTAACGTAAGCTAATATATCTATAACTCATTATGAACTTATATGCACAATGATATACAAATAAATTAACTACCTTCAGGGGTCCCGTTATGTCTCTACCTCTAGCAATGGGGTCATTATGTGACTGGTAAACTTAATACCCACATCAATCGATCAATAAAAACCATGTGAAACGCTTGATGCTGGGTTATACAGCTCACATGCACAATTTTTGCCTCCACGGATGGTATTTCAGTACAACACTGACCTGCATTGGGCGAAAATTTCCACAGGTACACCTGTAAACAAAACTTTCTTTAATTTGAGTTTCAAATGTTGTTAAGTATCATAAAATTGCTATTCTTTCCAGTCAGCGTTGCGTTGTTGATCGTGAGCGGCAGCTTCATTCTGCACATCCATCTCTTCAATTCTATTTAGGTTTTCTCAGCCGTGTTGGCCATTATAACAACCAAATGTGAATCTGCCTCCACGAACTATTTGTCTAAATAGTTCGCGAGTTCCCCACGCTCAGGCCAAATTAAATGATGACGGACAACGAAAGCGCTCTGAACAACAGCCTCAGGCGACAATTTCCTGGAACCCCATTGGCTGGATGCTGGTTCCCCTACGCGCAGGTCAAATTAAAGCACTCTTAAAAACTTTTTGTTTCCTAAAATAACCTTTTTATATAATATTGAATAGAACTAAATGATATTTCTGTTAATGGTCTTGTCAGGGAGGCCGTAAAAATGCTTATGGCCCTTCCTCAGTTGCTAGCCAACCGAATAGAAGATGATTTAATTTCATTCGTTTACGACTAGCGGGGATGTTCTTGGTAAGTTCAGAAACCTTTACTGGTATTAAAGAATATGTTACTTGAATATTAAGAGTTATATTAAATATGATACTTTCTTACATTATTGCGCATTATAACTATTTATTTATCAACTTTAACTTAACAGTTGCACGTATTGCGCGATAATGTATAAAGTGGAAGATTTTTGCCTTTAAATAGTAAACCCGAATATGCTATCTGTTTTGACCGTTTGCGTTGAAATAACAACAATGTGGAATCTTTTCATGCCCAAATAAATAAATTTATTAATCAAGAACACAGACTTGTACCTTAAAAAATAACGTATAAATTAGCAATATTTGTTGCTTCTTTATATTTAACAAAATATATTTATATTTATGTTATATAGAAATCATGTAGCTTGTAGAAGATGCGCAACGAAGCGACCACACCAGCGCCATTAATGTCCAAGAAATAAGGTCTCGATTTAACAGGGCGCCCATTATAAGAATAAAATTAGGGAGAGTAATGGCAATCCTAAAAAAACCTGGGGTATAATTAACGACGTAACTAATAACATCAAAAACCACTTGCCGATAAAACGAATAGAATATTGTGGTGAATGTATCTCCACATTAGAACGGCCTAAAGATATAGCAAACATTTTTAATGAATAAGTTATAACAATAGGCCCTAAACTGGCTAGAAAAATTATTGATAATAATAATAACAATGTACAGTCTGTTACAAAAGTCTTCGACAAAGGGAGTTTTTGCATTTATCTTAAATTTTCTCCAAACGTGTAAACGATAGAAAAATGACACCATAGACAATTTTTTATATTTTTTTGTTTCCTTTCACGTGGAGTTGTCGGTTTTTTCAGAGCGACAACAGTATCGGCGGTAACGCCAGATGTCGTTTTTGACAACTTTTTTAATAATGCAGTTACGCCCCTGATTCAGGGTGGTCGATTAATATTTGGAAAGTGTCACTGTCATTGCTCTACCACCAACGGTTGAGGAGGTATAGCCGGTTGCAATTTTCGATTCCCTTTGCGAAAAACTAAAAGACGTCAAATATCACTTGTGGCATTCCGCCGATAAAGCAGAGCGTTTTAACAACATTTAATATTGTATAGGAAAAGAGATGATAATGGAAGCAATTAAAGTAGAAAATAGGTGTAGAAACCTGTAATTACTGGTATAGCATCCTTTCCTCGAGTGAATGACTTTTTTTACAATATTTTGATCGACATAGTGACTAAAAGTTTTAACATTGAAACAATGGTAAGTGTCATACTAATAGAGATTATGTTACTTGTGATAAAAACGAATTTGGCAGAATTTGTTGAGAGGTTAAAAGGCGGAAATCTTTGGCTACACCAGTGATTACAGTTTTTCTCTAAATCCGTATTTAGAAAATCCACCCAGAGGGTTAGATTCTAACCCTCTAGGTGGATTTTCTATTTTTTCTTGGCGCTGGATTGTCTAGCTAGGGGAAGGTAACACTAAGGTGTGACAATGAATGGATTCGCGAAATTACGGGTTTAAATAAACTTTTCATTTAATTTTTATTATTAGAATTTAAAATTAAATCCATTTTCTGGGGCTTTCTAACCATAACACGCATGGCATACCAAGTATCGTAGTGGTTAATTTAGTGTATTGAAGGCTTTTTAATTAATTGGGGATTTTTGATTAAACTTGATGTATACTTTGGTAAATTCTCAAATATAGGATTATGGGATACACAAACGACAAAACAATCTTACTTCTACTTAATAAACGAAACAAACAATATTTATAACTACGATTGTATATGGTTTATTTTATTTATTGATTTTATATTTAGATATTTATAAAGGCTTGGTTTGAACTAGTTTTACTTTTTAATATTATTGTCGGCTTACCTATTACTATTTACTTATGTGGCTATGAGAAAGTGATTTTCGTTATTAAATTTTATTGAATATTATGAGATAAGAATAAAAATAATATTAATAACGTATAAAAAAAGAAACAATCACACTTTTTTCTTCCTCGAAGGAGGGAATTTAAACATGAAAATATTTATAAAAAAAACTTCTCGACACAAATGTAACAGCGTGGGCAGGCGGGTTGAACTCCCGACGCGTCGTTGGCGTCTACGTTGTTGAAGTTGCGGGGGGTTTTGGTACTTCGGTGGTGGATCCAGTTTGCTCTGCGGTTGATGCCATTTTGATTAACCTCTACGAAGTACGGATAGTTCGTTGTTTGATCTTCGATCTGGGATGAGGGGGGTCGCTCTACAATGTAGGTGTTGGGTTGGGTTAGGTGTGCGCGTACCCGTGTATTTACTCTTCCATAGGAGTTGGGGGGGTTGGTGGATGGTTGGGTCTCGGGGATAATTATTTCAGGCCCGATATTCTTTGGGGTTTTTGGTTTTAGAGCTTAGCGGGGAAGTAGGTTCACTTTCCCGTTCCCACTGTTCTAAGGTCTCAAACAAGGGGAGCCTACGTAATCTATTCCTGCTTCCTCACACCATCTTCTGGCTCTTTCGTCAACCTATTTTTTGGGCCATTTATGGGCACGGGGGATTGGCGGTCCAAGGACCCACTCCTCCTCTTCTTCTGTTTCCACTGGGGTTTGATGATGGGTACACCAGGGGTGATATTCGTCGTGATCAGGTTCTTCTAGAACTGTTCCCCACCCCTCATCCTCGTATCCGGCGGCGATAAATTGGGAGGATCTTCACTGATCCTCTTGGTCCTCGGCCGGGAGTTTGACCACTAACCGTGTCAACAAATGTCAGCACTATGTGATTTTCGAGATAGTATCGGGAGATTATCTGGTTTGACCTGGATGGGATCCTCCTCGGCTTCCAAATATTGTGCTGTAGGTTGCAAAAAATGTATTGTTAGAAGGGGTTGACACTTTGGGCAATAATATCTGAGTGTTTCGTCTATGATGGTCACATCTATGTTTAGGCGTAAAATGTGAAACCAGTCTTCGCAATTGTCACATTGGAGTCATCTTTTCGTAGGTTAATCAACAATGAGGAACTGTGCACTTTTCGTCCGGTTCGAAATTTTCCGCGAGGAATACCGGCGTTTGCTGCGTCGATACCGGCGACCAAGAGGGCGAACGCTAACGGCTAACGCCTCCATCGACGTAGGGAGAGTTTGCGTTGGTATGGTTACGCAGTGGCGTAGTGAGGTTATTTGGCGGCCAGGGCCAAATTCCAAAATTTGCGCCCCCACCCTACGCCGGCCCCAATTTCCGCCATAAAGTTCCTTGTTTTTAAACGAAACCTAATCATTATCAATAACAAAAGAAATATTAATTTAAATGATATATTTAAAAAATTTCAAGTTTCCAATATCCGCGTTAATACTTTAGGCGCCCCACTGACCGTCGGCGCCCGGGGCGTATGCCCCCCTCCCCACTATGCCTCTGTGGTCGGAGTTAGAGTGGGGCGAAAAACTGTCTAGGCGCTTGTGAACCGTTAGAGGTCAATGCTTTCGTCTCTCTGCATTTCGGGGGGGTTATCGTCGCTGTCATTTTCGTCTACTTGAGTGGTCCACGTGCGCTCATGAAATATTTTTAATATTTCTATATGGTACGTTCCAATTTCCTCTTGGGATTCTGGGTCTGATACTACGTACGCCAAGTTATTGAGTCTAGTCGCGACAATATAGGGTCCTTCAAATTTTGGAGCTAATTTACGGGAAGTATTAGCACGCGTTACGGATTGTATATGGGTTCTAACCCAGACTAATTATCCAATATTGAGAGTGAGGATCGTCTTATTTCGTCATAGTGCGCTTTACCTTTATCTTAGGCATTTTTAACTTGCTTGTACACGGCCTGCAATTCTTGCGTAAACGGGGTGGGATCATTGTTTGTTTCATCTAATTCAAATGGGAGGGGGTCACCAGGTAACCGCGCTTCTCGGCCAAAATTTAAATAAAAGGGGGAGAAACCAGTGCCATCATTAGAGCTACTGTTCATAGCTAAGCGTATTAAGGGTATATATTGATCCCAGTTACGGTGATCGTTACCAATATAGGTGGCTAACCAACGACCGACCACGTTATTGCAACGTTCTGTGGCGTTACTTTGGGGATGATAAAGGCTAGTAAAACTATGTTTAATTCCCAATAGTTTATTCACTTCCCTATAAATATCGCTGATAAATTGGGGTCCATTGTCGGAAATTATGCGGAGGGGCATTCCGTACCTGAAAATTACGTAATCTAGGAAGGCTTTTGCTACGTTACCGGCTGTAGCCTGAACTAGGGGTACTATTTCGACGGCTTTCGTAAAGTAGTCTACCATTACCAATAATTGGGTGCTACTAGTAAAGGAGGGGGAACGGTCCAATTAGATCTAGCCCAACTAATTCCCATGGCCTATGCACGATACAGCTCATCATCAAACCTGCCTTTTTTCTTCTCTCGGTTTTGGTTCTCTGACATATTACGCAAGTTCGAACATAATCTTCTATTTCCTTTATCATCCCTTCCCAATAATATTTCACTTTAATTCGGTGATAGGTCTTAAACACATTTTTCTTCGCGGAGGGGGGTACTACTAGTCGGGGATAAAAATCGCCCTCTATAGGTTTGATATAAATTAAAGAATTTAATTTGACGTATTTGGGGTTTTGCGCAACTAACTCGGGGTCTTCTTTGCCATTGTTCGTGATCTAAAACCGTAATTATTGTCTCTTGTGGGAGGGGGTCTGTTTGTATCGCTAAGAGGTGTTCCGGAAATAAATCGGGATCTGAACTACGGGGAATTTCATCCATTAAAAATCGATAATCTGTGACTTCCTCGGAGTCGGGGGTCAGATTTTCATTTAAATCTTCAATTTGTATTCGGGAAAACGGGTCTGCTTAAGTATGTTGTCTACCGGGTCGATATACTATGTCCAAGGAAAAGTTTTGCAAACTTAATGCCCACCAGGCTAATCTACCGTGGGGGCCTTTTAAATTCAGTAGGTAATGTAGGGCGGCATGATCCGTTACGACCGTAAAATGGGTCCCTTCTAATTACGAGCGGAATTTGTAAATCCCGAAGACTACCGCGTAACATCAAAAGTAAATATTGAGATAAAGTCTAATAGTGCCTTCAGATTTTACCTTCCCTCATGGTTGACATCCTTTTTGAAGAGCTATCGATCACGTGGTCTTTTTCACCAATAGGAAAGCACTTTATTCGACATATTTTCCCGCGCAAAGTAGTGCATTCCAGGTCATTCTGGGACACTGTTTCGGTCCTCGCTTTCCACGGCTCGAATTGTCTGCTTTTATTTCAGAAACACTAACCTAGTATTTTGCTTCGCGCTCGGTTTTGTTTAGACCTCGTTTAAAGATTTTAATTACTTAATTAGTTTAATACAGTGAATAAAAATGCCACGTAAGCAACCTTTGCCGCCGATTGCAGTTTTAAACGACCCAAAAGTTCAATCTACCCAGTGAAATTTTTATTTGAGGGATGAATTTGAAAAAATTGAAATGAGAGCAAAGCCTTCAGTTAGTAAACAAACCCAAACCGAAATTTTAGGTGCTTTGTTTCCATCCTCTGTTTGGAGTGATTTAAATGCATTCGCGAACCAAAAAAAGGAATCCAGTCATAGCCAGAAAAGAAAGATAGAACAAATTGATAAGGGAACTCTGACAGAAGAAATCCACGCAACCAAAAGGCAGAAAACAATGGAAATGCCAGAAAGAGTATCTATGGTTGAAAAGTACATTTCTAGAATTAGTTTAATTTCTTCTGTACATCATCAGACATTATTGAATAAGGTTACATTCTAACAATATCGGTTTTTATATAGATTGGTTGGAAATAAATTATAAGAATCGTAATAACCAATATTATCAGTTGGTGGTAACGTCGGAAGATTCGTTACTCGCAATCTCAGCCGATTACTAAGACACTCCTATAAGACTGTTATTTGCTGCTGATGGTACCCTAATTGTAACTACTTTGTCCAAGCTAGCTGAACATTTAAACTTTCATTATATAAGCTAAGCCCAAAACATGTTTTCTGTAAAGGAATACCAAAGGTAAAATTTAAAAATAATTGATGGAATTTGTTTTATAATTTACTCATACATGTAGGCTGATTGTCAAAACAGCGAGACGAAAAATCTTAAAATAACAGATTTCCCGTTTGAACGTTATCAATCAATTGTCCAGTTTGGTTTGAACCGCCAACCAACGTTCCCGAAACAAAAATTCAAAACAGACTGTACCAGTGTGAATATTGCAGAAGTTTAGATTGGTATATCTCTTCTTCAATTTCTTTTTTACATTTAAGGACCTAAAAGAGTAGAAGGTGCAGGCTGTTAGGGATAGAAATACGTCTATACTCCTACAAGTTTCTTCTAACATTTTTTATCTTAAAAAATATTTTTCAACATATCACAATTATTTCTGAATAGGTATATTAAAGATCAAAAGAAAAAGAAGGCGCTGGTTACTCCCACAAAGAAACTGAAACGAAGATTTGCAACATCACGGTGCCCAATTAGCTAACTGACACCAACATCTCGTAAAAAAAGGATTATTGGAAATAGAATGCTTCGATTCAGTCAAAGCCAAAAACTTTGCCAATTAGAAAAACAACTAGAAAAGGCTAGGCTAGAGCTAACTGGAAAACAAGCTGAAGAAATGTCATACTTGTGTCTGAAGTTAATTCTAAAGGCGAAAAAGAGTTAGAAGAAATCTTCGAGAGTGCAACTGCTCATAATGAATTTGTTGGTCTGGCATTTAAGAAAGCTTGAGAGAAAGATATGAGACCCCTTGAGGAGATGAATGATTTTATGAAGGACCAAATGAAATGCGTTAATGGCTCAAATGGAAATCGCTGGAGTCCGTTAACTTACAGGATTGCTTTGAGTGTGTTTTCATGTTCTCCCGCTGCATATGAGGCGCTTGCTTCATTTAACATATTACAGCTACCAAGTGTCCATACTATCCGAGCAAAGGCAAGAACTTTACCATGTGACCAAGGAATAGATTTCAAATTTTTAAAGGAAGAAGCCAAACGTTTTGAAGAAAAATTGAGCAGCTACCCCGAAAATAAAAAACCACCGAAGGAGGGGATTTTAGTGTTTGACGAGGTGAAAGTCATCGGCAAACCAATTTGGAATTCACGAAGCGGGCAGTTTCTCGGTTATGTATTGGATCCAGATGAATACCCTTCATTGGACGATCTTTACAAAGAGATAACGGCTTCTGAGGTTTTAGAAGCAGAAAACGTATTGCAGTTCTTATGGAGGGCAGCCAGCTGCAAGTTTGACATAATTGGGTCTTACTTTATGACCAGTAAACCAGCTTCTAACGCTTTGATTACAGACACAACTACAAGAACTTTATAGGCATTTCAATCAGTTGGTCTAAATACAATTGCTCTTGTTTGTGACGGGGGAAGTAATAATATCGCAGCTTTGAGGCAAAGTTTATGTGTGAAAAAGTTTTCGACTCACGAGAGAAATGAAGATGGCACCTTGGATTTTAAAAATGTTGTTGACAGTTGGCTACATTGGATTATTTGTCCAAGCCATGGACTGAAAAATAACATAAATGCTTTAGAACATTCCTAGGATGGTGGATCAAGAGATTTCACCAAAAACGGCCTAAAGTTTGGTTGGAAACAAATCAGAGATATGAAGAAACGAGAGGACGACCGGCGAGAAGCAGATGAACTAGCCCAAGTGAAGGGGTTACTTCAATCACATATTGACAGATACTCCTGGACAAAATTGATCGTGACCCCAGCCAAGATAATGCAACAGGTACTTCATCAGTGGTTTTAAATTTAATATTACCGTAAACTAGGGAGCTTTCGTTTTCTATTTATTTCATCTTTATATTTATACAGGGTCCGGTACTTGGTGAGTTATACAACTATGCCAACCCGATGTATGAGCAGAAGCCAAAAGATCACAAAAGTGTAACAGAATGCTACAACTACCTTCACGCTTGTAACCAAATATTTGAAGGATTATTATCTCATCAGCCAGTGAACTCAATCGATTCTGATCCAATTAAGTCTATGCTGAATGGTCTTAAATACTTTGAGGATTGGGCGAGAGAAATACTCGACTTAGGTGAAAATATCGGTATTAATAAAAAGTTTTTAGCGTGGCAAACCTGGGAACTTCTACGAATTACCGTTCATGGTTTTGTAGGCTTAGCAATAGATTTTTGTTCAAGAAATGCAAATCAATGTATTTACCCTGTTAGAATTAATGGGTCTGCAGTTGAAACGGTCTTTAGTCAACTGAAATATATTTCTTGTGGAAAATTAATGAGCACGAATTATAAAAGTGCAAAGCGAGCCCTTAACATAAATGGGTGTACTAAGACATCACAAAATGCCGATGCTATTTACAGAAAAGTAGAATTGAATAGTCCACGCAAAAATGATAAAAAGTAAAAAGTGTTTATTTCAGTTTAAAATAGTAACTAATCCATATTATTAATAAACAAAATCATTGCACATATTTCGTCTTTTTAGTCTTTTTGGCCTTCTACTACCCCTACTTTCCTCTCTATTTTTACTTACAGGACTTACCTCTAGGCTAATAGCAAAAGTAAGCCTATCACGTTTGTACTTTTCCCCAGCACTTATCTTTGCTTTCTTGGCAAGGGGGGCTTCTCTATCACATTTAAATCACATTCGACATTCACAAATTCAGGTACCTTAAGTTTTTTGGGGATACAAGATTTCACTGACTTTTTGTTTACAATGGCTTTCCTGATTTTCTTTGAGGTATATTTTTTACTAATTTTCTGCTTCTTACTCGAACCCACATTACATAACTTGCAAAGAAGAGTCTGCCCACCTTTTCCTCTATTACCTCGCCTTTCATTGTGTCTATTAACCTGGGCCCTGATCATATCTACAATCTTCGCGTGACCTATTTTTCTTTGCCACTCTACCCTCAACTTTTCAAGATCACCCTTTGAAAACCCACGGTCCTTAACAGCTGGAATCGTTGCGGCAGCTTCATGGTACATTTCTTGAATTTTCTCATCATTTTTCAACTTTGTCATGGTTTCTCCTAACGGAATGGAAAAGTTTGAAAACATTTAGTATATGAAAACTTCTGAAATTACAAAAAAAATGTCATACTTATTCCTTTAAATGGCTTATTACAATAAGACCATTTCTTAAATTCGTGTACCACAAGTCTACAAACTTCAGTTACGTAGGGAACTAATACCACAGCTGGCAGAAGCATACCCCCTTTATTTAAAATTGCTATTGCAGGAGGAATGTCTTCGGGAAATTTATTAATGTTTCTTACGCTCAAACTAAGCTTGTAAAGCAAGTGGGCAGCGTTTCTTTGATTATCGGTCAAGGGTTTTTTTTTTCGTAGTTTAGAGCGAACCTGCATTTTTTCTTTACTCACTTTCCATACTTCTCCGAGACTACCTCCCCCGAGTCTGTTAATTGAGTATAATCTGTCGCTCTTTATGTGCCTTATCACAGACTTTGACTTTGATGTAGGAAATTGATTTGGCTCTTTCTTTTCTCCTTCTACCCAGGCATCTGATATTCGTTCGTTTAATCTAGGTCTTCTTGCTTTGGCATATTCATTTATCACTCCGAGACCAATGTAATGTATCACAGAAAGCAGTTTTGATTTATCAAAACTTTCATCTATCACTATATCTTTGACTATATCGTGAGTACTACGACTATAATCCCGAATAGCCATGGTTCTTTTCTTCAAGGTGTTGTGTTTTAAGCATAGTTGATTTAGTATTTGCTGAAGATATCCATCTATCAACAGCGATTCGCAAATAGCTTTATACGTCGTATCCCATTCGAAAAAATTATCTTCATAATTTTTTAATAATGCTTCAATGCTTAACCCTTGGCTAGTCATTGTTTTAAAAACCAATGTTCCTTTTCTGTCTATAGAATTAAATGAACACTAATCAAAAACTAGGAAAAAAGTCTAATTTTGTGGCTGGTGCGATATCACGTCACATTAGGCTTACTGAAAGCACTGATTTAAGTTACATGTGTATCTATTTTAAAAAGTTGTTTTATGGTTTTTCAAATGTCGTAGTTTAGGTTTTATTATATATCTACTTCATATACTTTTATTTGGAAAACAATTTATCGAAAGCGAAAGTTTAATATCCGCGTATTTTAAAGCGAACTATTTTTAATCGCGGCGGAGTACATCGTTACAATTCTTTCCCTGAAAAGTGGCGAGGGGGAAGGCAACACCAAAGCCAAAAATTTTTACCCCTCAAATAAGATGTTGCGGGTCGAGACCCAAGTATTAGACTTTATCTCACTATTTACTTTTGGTAACATTCCCTTTCGGTTATCGAATAGTTTCTCTCGCGAGGGACGAGAGTTTTACTATCGTAATAAATAGCGCGGGGGTGACCGTTTTGTTCTTGAACGAGACGCATCCGAGTCCCGTGGCTGAGGCGTAACAAAAGACTTGATATTTTCCCTCCCTACTGAGGGGTTCCATCAGGTATGCTTTGAGACACGCGAACGCTCTTTCTTGGGGCTTTTTCCATTCCCACGTGGTATCTTTTTTACGTAATACATTAAGGCGGGCTGCTATGTCCGCGAAGTACTTTAAATATCTTCGGAACCATCCGACTACACCTAGAAAACGGGCCAATTCGTCTACGTTTGTGGGTGCGGGGTATTTCAATAATGCCTTTATTTTATCTGGATCGGGCTTAATTCCGTCTCTTCCTACCATATTTCCCAAAATTCTGACAAGGCTTGTAAAAACGTATTCTATATCTATTAGTTGTCTTTCCCAAGAGGGGGAGGCTGTATTGATATCAACTCTATAGACGCTGTTTTTAAATCTATTTCTTTCGGAGTGGGCAAAAGTAGGACTTCCGACCAAACCAAAGGGCATAACGCGAAACTCATATTTTTCCCGAATGGGTGATAAAGGCTGTTTTTTCTATTGAGTTTGATTCCATTTCCACTTGCCAAAATCTGCTAAGGAGATCGAGTGAGGTAATATTAAGGGGGCCCAGAGAAATGGAGTCAGCCTTACCATCGGTCGAATACAAAGCCGTTTCAAAATATGCATTTACAGTTTCAATATTTGCACCTTAACCATCGATTGCGGCTCAATACAAAGCAATTTCAAACTATTCATATACAGCTTTGCAGGATCCACGAAAAGTAAATAATAAAGCAATGAACTTAATATTTTAGATTGGTTTAGAATTCATTAACTAACAAAAAAGGCGCTTTGCTAAAATAGGCTGACATAATTTGGTATTTAGCACCGAACCAAAAAGTTGGTGAACTTTGCAGGATGGAAGGAATAAGTCAAGTGAAAAACCATAAATAGGTAACTATTATTTTAAAAGAATTAATTTTAAATATGAAATTGGTACATTTATATTTAAACCGTGTATCAATATCTCATATTTCAAGCATTAAAAAATCTTTGTCCATCCCACGCTCCTTGGAGAAAATTATAATATGTTTTGGTCCGAAAAGGTATTTGTCCAAGGATCTCCTAGTGATTGTATTAATTTAATATTAATTAAACGTTAATTTAAGGAGCTTCATTTAATACCAGTAGGACCAATACTTGTATATGATTGCTCAGATTATTTAAGCAGTGATATTTTCTACTCTCTGAAAATCAGTGTATGGACATTACATGCACGATTGTTTGCTATTTTGGTTTTTCCATATTACATATCAAAGTTCTAAACAAGACCTTAGTAGTCATTGAAAATTTGTATTTGATTTAAGTGATCTGAAAGTATCGGAAATAGTATACAATTTGATTCAAAAATTTAACAAACTTTGTTTTTTTCAGTATTCATCAACACCCTTATTTTAATCTAGCGTGATAGTGAGAATTAACAGCAAATTGAAGAATTTTGAATGTAAGATTGGTGTATTTCTACACCTTTAATTTAGATTGATTGTGTCAATTTACACCAAAGTGTAGGGTTTTGAGTATGAGATTAGTGTATTTCAACACCTTTATATCAGTGAATAGCTCATTAAAATTGGCGTATTTACTCACCTTAAGGATAAACCATTGGTGTAATTGTACACTAATAAAGTGAAGTTTAGTTAAATTTAGAATGAAAAAAATGGTGTTATAATACAATCTTGAACTGGAATATCAAGAATGAAATGCAATCACTGGTGTTAAATTACACAAATATAGGTGTGAACTTTTACTTTTTATTATTTGCATCCTGTCGTAATTACTAGTCATGCATTATCTGATAAATATTTAGCCTGACCAATACGTCAACGTTGCGTACACCATCTAAATTTAATAGTACCACAGTTTTTTAAATAGAGCTAATACCCAAGGCAGCACCTTCGACCTCATAAGCATCCCTCTCTTCGTCTTTAATCTCCAATATGGTATCTTAAGTTCGCGTTTTGGTTTTCGTTGTGTATATTTATACTTTGCATGTTTTATATAAGAGTGAAGTAAAACTATACACAAATATCAACTTAGTTCATTGTAAGTTTCTTTTCGCCTTACAATTCTAAGAATTTTAGATTGAGAATGTTAGTTTAAAAACTTGAGCGTTTTGCAATAAGCAAATTATAATTATAAAGGAAATGACGATATCAATCTTTTAGGCTGTGCTATGCTTGCCACAAAAGCATGAAGCTCCACTAAGTCCCTTGAAACACGTTCAGACTTGGTCAAAACTGAAAACTGGCATCCACAATAAAAAGTTCTGAATGACAAAAGAAATGTCAAATTCTTTGAAACCTGCGTGACAGTAACGATTCTAGTTTATCATATGGAGCCATCTTAAGTTGCGATTTGTTGTATAAACTTTAACATGAAAAGAAAAAATTAAAAATAGTTCCATCCACATAGTTTTAGTTATGAATACTTGAAATCCGTTTTACTCTACAAAATTGTAAAAATAATATAATTAAAGTTGTCCAAACTCTGTTTATTTTAGTAGATACAAGTTTTTCCCAGAGCTGCGAATTTGCGAGATTTTGGGTCGCTCTGAGAGCTTCCTAGAGGAAATCACTATATAATTTGATCACCCAGCATCACGACTTGAAATAATATGTTAAAAATTGTCAACCGGAAGATATTGGGGCAACTCTGATACTGATGTACGTAAGAAAATTAATTTGGATACATTCCATTGTTTAAATAATTTTAATATGTAGGATTTATGTAAAATAGTTGCTTTTAAACTTTAAAAAAAAAACCTTGCAAGTAGTCGAGTTTGGTGATAAGTGCAATTTTGCCGATTTTGAGCAATGATATCTCAAGATTGGTTAATATAGCATAATTGTAAATTTTTACCACGAAATTACTGGTGGTAAAGATAACCAAGTAATTATTACCGGTGTAACCAATATGGATTCCAGTAGACCTGGGATCGAGCCTAAAGTATTTATATCGCACTAGCAATAACTAAAAAGACAAAGAATGACTAGAAATGGACGTTTAATGTTTCATCGGTCAACATCGAAATTGTACAAATCACTTAGACCTGAGCCTATTCAAAAACAAAAATTAGTCATTTTAAAATAAGTTTAAAACTGTATGTCGTTAGTAAATTTTAAGTAAGCGCCGAGAAACAAAAATTGCAAATTACCCTCACCAATGCTATGGCGACCGACCGAAAAAACAGGCCCTCCAATTAAACTCTGTATGTCTAGGCGGCAGATGGCAAAACAATACTGGTCAAAACTAGATACCACGGACTAATGAGAGGGTTGTTCAGGGAAAGAACAACTACACTGGACCGGACTAGTCTAGCGGAGGCTTTTCTCTCCGCAGCCCTCCTGTTTCTCTCTGCTCTCTTTCTGCCGCCGAAATATATATATATAGCCAGACTGACGATAACGCCCCCTATCCGGTGCCTGGCGGAACGCATTTATTAAAGAGTAGGGATGCAACGGTTCCACTTTTTTGGACTATCTCGGTTCCGGATCCGGTTCTTAAAATTTTAATTTATCGGTTCCGGTTTCGGTTCCAGTTCTCAAAATTTAGAACCGATCGGTTCCTATACGGTTCCTATACGATTCCAGTGTGTTTAATATTAAAGTTAAATACTGAAGTTAAAGAGGAATAAAACCCACCACATAGTAGCTTTCTCAGTGACGTAGCTATGTGTTCGGGGTCCTCCCGCGAAACTGTTTTTGGGGTCCCTTATAATCATTAAGGCCGAGTCGTGAATATCGCCATCTAGAGCTAGGGCTAACATGTATCGCCTTAAGATAACCACCGGTGGAAGGCTAGGAAAGGAGTCGGTTCTTCTCCCGTAGTTGCGGGCAAGTGATCAGCCCCTCGGGCGACTCCAGCGTGGTGGAATATGTGGAATGGGGTTGATATGCGCTTTCGTTGGTAGTAAGGGTTCGTCCGAAAGCGAAGTAGCTCCTGGGTAAGAAGGTATTTTAGATATGCGCTACCTCAGAATAAAAAAACCGTAACTTGAAAAATCGAGTTTTGAGAAAACTCGCCTTAAAGGTTTGACCTGAAATCTTAAATAATCTATGAAGGTTCTTTGGCTGAAATTTACTTTTTATGTGTAAAATTAGCATGAAAAGACTGATTTTTATAACCAATTTGAACAATATTTGACTTAGAATAGTAGAATTAGATTTACAATAATTTTTAATTGGTTTTTGACAAATTAAAATTATGGTAAGTCGAATTTACGTTTTTTTTATTCCAATTGTTTACTATAAAAAAGTTGTAACTAAGCAAAGTAATTTAATTCCTATAAAATAATTCCGTTCTAATTAAAAATCGCCCCTTACTATTATCAGAAGTATGTAACAATAATTTCTTATAATATTATTTTAATATTATAATATTAACATGCCAAGGTACATGTTTTCATTTCCACATAATATATGGACATTTCTGTTAATATTTTATATTTCTGATACTATTATTTAAACTAATTGTTAAGGACACACGAAAAGGACTCATATCATTGATATTTCAGCAAGTACTTTAATAATGTCTATAATATATTAATATATATATTTTACAGTATATTTCGGAAATAATATGTATAACAGTTTAAAACTAATAAAGCGTTTCTTTGAAACTGAAGTTACTTAACTATCTTTTCTTTCGGTTCAATCTTCGGCCTCGTGCAGCTTGCACTGAAGAATTCTGCACATTTACATTTGTTTCTTGGAGTTCCAAAATGGAATCAATTTCTACGTTGCTATCGGTTGCTTCATTTTCTTCTATCGATGTAGGAATTGATTCATAGAATGCTGCTTTATCGGAAGGCATAAATTTACACAGCTGAAGAAGGTCCTTCTTTTTATTTTTATCAATTGGCAACATACGAGTTGAATGAGCTTGCGTTACTTCGCATGATTTAACCGTGCGAAATGAAATCCCTCTTTTTAAAAACTGTATCGTTTCCTCTGGACTGTTATCCCCTATTTCGTTCTTCATGGACACCATTACTTGTCCGTTTTCCTTGCGGTACTTGATCATTCTCGCAGATAAAATACCGTTAAAAGCATTTGATTTGAAATAAGTACTGTTAATTTTTGAGAAGTCTTTAACGAAATCGATGTCTAGCTGGGAAGTAACAAAAGGTTTTTCATGGCAAGCGATTTGAACTGCTGACACATATTCTGAAGGCAGATGAAATTCTTTTTTCTTGGTCTTCCTCTCAATCAAACTATGCATAGAGTCGCACTCCATATGAGAGTGCCAGAGTTCGAAATATTTTTGAATAACTGAATTGGTCGAGTTAGCCAAAAACCATACAACCATGGTAATAAAAAATTTATTCCGATTTTGTCCGCCACAAGTGTCACTGTAGAGGATGACTTCCTTAAATAAAACTATTTTGATCCAATGTTGACCGCCATGTGTTTCTGGCCATAAAAAAGCGTAGCCTTGCTTATCTTTTAATGAATAAATTGTCAAGTTATGGAGGCTCACTTTGCCAAATAGTAAGCGTTCCCTACAAACAGTTTTGGTACATTTAGTACTTGCTCGAGATCGAATGTTGCCACAACAGTTGACGGTGGAGATTATTTCTTGTCGCATTCCTTTTCATCTCTAGCTTGTGTTTTGCGCCTCTGATGACTTGGAAATTGTATTTCGTCAGCTTCCAATTTAAGATTTTCTTTCAAGCGTAAGTTGTAGGTTGTGCAAATGCTGCACTGATCCTTTCCAGGTTGGTGGAAGCCAATGTTAAATTTTGTATCAAAAACCATACGATAAACGTACTCTGAGGCTTTGTATTTTTCATTGTCGACATCAATTTTATTGTTAATCCATTGCTTAATTGTACTGACGATACATTTCTTTCATTAAGCCTGACTCGAGGTATTCCTTATTGGTTCTCATTCGACAAAAGTGACTCTCAGTACGTGGGTACAAATTAATATGATCTTTAATCATTTGGACAACTTCTTCTGGGGTCCTTCGCGATTGTCCAGTTTCTTTGGTTTTGCAAGGAGAAAATCCAGGTACCACACACTATTTTACGGCTTTTGCAACCACCATGTCAGAAATATCCAATGTATTCAAAGAAAATTGCTTGCAAACAGTGAAGGTTTGATCTTTCAGTTTAAGCGCATACTTGAAAGTTTGTGATTACTTCCAGTTTTCGGCTTACTAGTAGTAACTAGCGAACTTATGTAATTATGTCTTTTTTCACTTGAACCTAAAGCCCAAAACTCCTTATTTATAACGTGTTGATCCTCGGGAGTAACATGATCAGTGCATTTTCGAATACATTTAGTTACATCGTGGCATACTCCGACAACATCACGTTTTCTTTCAAAGCCATTTCGTAATCTACGCTGACTCAGTTTTATTTGTGTTTCAATCTTTACCTGTCCGTTTTTTTTGTCTGCTTCATGCTCAATTTCAAAAAAACATACTGTCACATTCTAAAGAGTTTTCGACGGTTTCAAGTGTATTATTATCGCCAGAATTCAGATTGCACATTGCGTCTTGTTTTGGGCTCCAGGAAGCTTCGTAAGAGGAGATAGCGAAATAGTTCTGTACAGGAGAATGTAGGTCTTCGTAAAGTGATAGATCTGTCAACAAAAATAGAGGTCCATAAGCCTTGTTTCAACGATTTCAAAACCACTAGATCTAGTCACTACTGGACTCACTAGCACGAGCAAAAATGAATGTGTTTACCTGCAGGCTCGTGGTTGATAACATTTTGGAGAATGTTAGGACTTTCCGTGCCTTCCGAACGACTATTAAAATAATCGTGATCTCCCACGAGGTCGGCCATCGCTTTCCTAAACAAAATCCTCAAGAGAGTTAGGGCAGACGACTACTTTGATAATTCTCTGGAATTTTTAAGGCAGCTGGCGCTGTAGCGCTATCGGACCCAGGGTGTTTTATTTTTTAGTTCCGAATTTTTTTAAATTAACTAAATTTTCTTTAATTAAATTTAAAAAAATACTTTTAAACAAATATCAAAAAAAAAGATTAATAAAAAATATTTAATTTTATCGTTAACATAAAACTAAAAAAAGTTACGATATTTTTAAATTGTCTACTTAAAAACTACTACTCAAATCAAAATTTTTACAGGAATTTGGGAAAGAGCATATCATTTTACCATTTTCGAAAAAAATCAAGTTACGTTTTTTTTATTCTGAGGTAGCGTATGGTTCTGGTCAAAGGTACCGCAGCCCCATCTTCATAATAATTTTGTTCTAGGGAGACAGATACAATATCTTTTGCCGTTGCGTCTATTGGAGGCCCCCTTGGGGAAGAAGCGGCAATGGCAGGTGGAGGAAGAGATGCCGTGGCTATAGAGTCCTTTTGTTCCGGGTGGGGATCGACCCCATTGAGGCTTCCATGCATCAAACAACTGACACATAAACAATTAAAGAATTGATTTCGTCTGAGGTCCTCGAGATTGACTACTACCATTGGGGTAGGATAAAGAAATAATAAAAAAAAATTACTACGAGTTTCTATGTATGTTTTTAAGTAACATGACGAACGACCTCCAAAGGAGGAGCATAAATTAAGTCCTCTTTTATAAAATTAAAACAGTTAAGATCTGTATGTTCTATAAGATACGTTTGAGCATTGACTCTACGTCACTCTAGAACGTAACTCCATTCGGAAAGGTGGTGGAGCATGATAGTAGATATCTCTATCGGGGCCATCTAGCTGTACAGTTTTTCGATACGCTATTTCTCTGATAAAGCCCTTTTCAAGGGGTAAAATTGTTCTGTCCGTTAATTTAGGAAAGCGTTGGAGTAATTGCTGTCGCGTCGGAGGTGCACCGGGCCCACGAGGGGTCGGAGTGTGCAATAACTGGTGACTTTACCGGGGAGTCGGGGTCCGGCTCTTGTAACCCAGCACGGGCGGTGGCGCACTGGGAGATGTTAGCTCCGTCCAAATGGTCCTATCTCCACCTCCGACTTCGGTCCGGTGTGGGCTGGTAACTGGACTTCGGCCCGGTGTGGGCTGGTAACTGGACTTCGGCCCAGGCTAACGGAGAGGGGCCGGGCAAACTGGCCGTCTCAGTGGATTGAGTTGCCTGCTGTGGGGCTGCGAGCCTACGTATGAGGGCACGGCGGCCCCATCTCCCGGCCTTTTGGGGTTCCACCGGGATATCCGGTGCCAGCTGTGCCGGGCTATGCGGGCTGCTGTGTGCCTGCCGTTCCCCTTTAGGCGCTTTTTCCAAAGGGCTTGGCTCTCTACCTTTCTCGGTATAGGGTGTCGGCTGGCGTTGCCAGAGCATCCGCTCTTATTCCCACTGTTGTGTGCGAAGTTTGCGCATTGGTCGGCCCGTTGCTTCACCTTCTGCTGGGTTGAGCGGCTTGCGTCGAAGGTGCGACCATCAGTAGTGGGGTTCTGCTACCCATGCTGGTTTTGTCACCTGTCCTGGGCGTGTGGACGCTGGCGTAGGGCATTTGATGATGGACCTCCGGTGGTGTGGTTTCAATCTTACCGTTACACCGGGCTATAAATCTGATGCATGTTGATCGACCGCCGCCAGCTCCCAAGCCTTGGATTCCGAAAGATAGTCTTCGTCTGAAGATAAATGATCACTATTTACCTCCTTTGATTCCTCCAATCCCCCAACTGTCCAAGATGCGTCGTGCTCCTCAGTCCTGTACCTAAATCTTCAAGTTCATAGACTTAATGATTATCGGTTTAAGTTTTAATTACTTTAAATGGGCCAAGCCATTTGGGGGCTAATTTAGCTGAATGATGAAAGCAGGGTTGGCAAGAGCCAGCCAGACTGGTTTAAACCACCCTGGTTTAAGCCGGATTTAACCACCAAATAAAATCCATGGTTAAAACCACTTTTTTTTTATAAAAAAAATTGAGAAATTAATTAGAAACATTGACAAAACTTAACCTTCACTTTTTGTCACAAGTAATGAGAGCTAACATATAAGCAATTGTGGGATCTTAAAATTAATTTTGCCCGTGAAAATACGCTGCTATGTTAGGGTATAAAAGCGGGTAAATAAGTCCGCTATACCTCACAATGTAAAGGTATTGTCACGCGCAAAAACGTAATTTTTAAATCGAGAAATTTGAGCAATGAGGGCTTAATATAAGCAATTTGATCACTTTTTATTAATGGTATTTTACCGGTTTAAACCACCGGTTACAGCCGGTTTTAACCATACTGGATTTTTCAATTTTTAAAAATGCCGGTTTTTTGCCAACCCTGGATGAAAGGCTGCTCTGGAAATTGTATGGTTTTCCTTCCATACCAGCATACCGGGTTCTAAAAGGGAATCTTCCCGCCTCAAATTATAAAATCGACGCTGTTTAGCTTGATTACGCTCAATCGTTGCACGAGCTACCTCAAATTCTTCTAAAAAACACCCAAAACGTTCTTGAGTTTCTACCGTGGCTTCGTCTAAGTTGATACGTTCCATCACTTCTTGATAGGAATCCCATGGTAAACGAACTTTACCATGTTTTAAATATAACGTTGTACGACCAGTGGTATCATGTGGAGTAGTATTATGAAAAAACTGTAATGCATGTAAACCTGTATCCCATGTTTGGTGATCATTACCTACATGCATGGAAAGGAGTATGCCTATTTCTTTCTTAACTCTTTCGGTAGGATTCGATTGGGGATGATAGGGGGATGTGAACTTCGTTGTGATATTAAACATCAAGCAAGTTTTTTTCCACAACCTAGAGGTAAATTGACTACCGTTGTTCGATAAAATGGCCTTAGGAGCACCCCAACGCATTATTAAATTCATAAACGCGTGACACACTGCCTCAGCAGTCGCATACTGAAGAGGCACTACCTCAATATATCTGGTGAAAACATCCATAAAAACTAATAGAAATCTAATTCAACGCTGGACAAATCCCAAGGTTCGTGTACGGTTATTGATGCCATACATCCCGGGGTCTTCTTGTTCCTGCCCTTATACTGTTGACAGGCTATACACGTGCGAACATAGGTAGCCACATCTATTTTTAGGGTAGGCCAATAGTATCTATGCCGAATCTTCTCGTATGTTTTATCTCTGCCCCGATGACCCTAAATCATATGCAAATGATATAAGTCTAATGCTCTAGTACGTAGAGCCTTGGGTAAAAAGAGTTTCCTGGGGTTACCTAGATAGGCTTTTCTATAAAGAAGATCATCTACTAGCTCATAAAGTTTGTGGGTGTTCCCTCTTTGTATCACTTCGGTTTTAAAAAGAATACAAACAAGGTCCGCTAATTCTTCCTGTCCGATGTCATTGACCGTAATGGAATCCATTGGAATACACCAATTTAAGTTCATCGAAACGGCCCCCAATAGTAGAGATGGACTAAAACTTAACGCTTTTTTCCAAGATGGCCGCCAAGATGGCCACCAAAACAACCCCCCCCCCCATCCCCCAAAAATATTTTCAAAAACAAAAATTTTTGTCCTTTGAAAAATCGAAAAACATATTTTCAATCCCAAATTTCACCTTGAAGATGATCTTTGACCTCGACGCTCGAGCACGGTCCACAACCACTAAGCCTCGGTCTATACTCCCAACAAGTTTGGTCACGATCGGACAAGGTCGAACCGAGATATCGGCGGTAATATGTAACCCCACCAAATACTTCCACTTATTTACTTTTGGTGTTACTTTTTTCGTTTTTTCGTTTTTTAGCCGTTTAAAATGCTAATTAGTTATTTGCGAGATGGGGAAACCTTCGCTTTATATCCTTGGCAACTTTTGGCCACACCCAATCACGTGATATCCAACTTACCCCTGTTGAAAATTAAACTTTATTTACTTTCTGGAAATAAATAAATAAACAATCAATACATAGTTTGCATCCCTACGTCATCAATGACGCAGTTCCAAGTATAGATATAAGAACCAAGAATAAATATTTAATTTGAGCTAGAATGAACGATTCTATGCCGCCATTTTGCCGGTGTAGATTTCTTAGTAAAACGGGAGGGTTAACAGTTTCAATAGTCTGTTTGCGGATTTTAATTATTTTCAAATGATTAAGAAATTAGTTTCACGTTAAAAATGGTTATCTGCCTGGTTAAAAATTGTTCGAGTAGTTCAATTACCAAGGGAGAGCGAAAATTGTTTATTCGATAGCGAACGTAATTGTAAAAAGGATGACCGCAAAGGCCTAACTTTGATAAGCTTTGTCAACTTCTTTTCGTAGATATTTCTGTCGTAATTTGATATTTTATTTAAATAACCCGGCCTTAGAATCTTATCTGACTTTGTTTAGGGCCCATTTAAAATTTTAAAGCATAAATCTAATTAGTTTTGTCGCTTTGACGAGATTACCAACAAAATGGCTACCTATTTAGTAGCTACGCGCGAAATGGTTTGAATTTTTGATCGCCCTCCCAGTTTCCTTGGAGACCATAGGCCCCTCCCTTCGGTGCAAACTATGTATACACATTTTAAAACAAATTACAATGGGGCTGGTCAATATGCGCCCGAGATATAGCCCCTTATGTATAACCCCGGTCGAAATAAAATACAATTTAACTTACCCTGTCGAAATAAAATACATATTTTAAAACACAACAAATTGCAATAGGCCTGATTGGTCAATATCCGACCAATAACTTATGTTTTACCCCTGTTGAAATGAAACTTTATTTACTCTCGGAGATAAATAAATAATAAACAATCAATACATATTTTAAAAACACAACAAATTACAATGGCGCTGGTCAATATCCGCCTGAGATATAGCCAATTTTGTTTATAATAAATAAAATAAAATGTATTTACTTTTGAAGATACATTTTTTTTAACATTTGCAATACAAAGGTGTAATTTTATCAGGGAAATTGGTTTTCAATAGTACTCCAATACATTCTAAAATAATATAATCAAATAAAAAATCCGAAAAACAATTATTTTAAAATAATAAATTAATTACATAAACAATCAACAAACATTTTAAAAACATTACAATGAACTTAATCGGGCGATATCCGCCAGAGATATAGTCGCTAATGTATTATGAAAAAATTAATTTTTTTTAGCCATTCAAAAGTATAATGTTATCCACCTACAATAAAACGTATTACTTTAGCAATATAAAAATAATTTTTACATTTTTGAAGATACAATGTTGTTTTTATTGATACTTTTACTAGTGTTCGCAATTGTTTATTCATTATCCACAAATTTTCCGATTTATTTTAAAAAAAGATGGGAAAAAAATATCATTTTAACTTATTTATGTTTTTACGCAACAAAGCTTTTATTTGAATAAAAGTGGTATTTATTTAAATAATTGGCTTATTAACTTTCAATTATTTAAACATTTTGCAATTTTTATTAAACTATTGGTTATTTAAATAAATATTGAAATATAGCCGAGCTTATTTTATTCATGGATTAATCGACTGCCGAGCACTAACTTTTGCAACTCGAAAGACTATAATTTTACCCAAAGGGATGTCTGGTTAATTTTTAATAGTAAAATAATATATTCTAAAGTTGGAAAAACATTTTAAATTACATAATCAATAAGAATTCCAAAACCATTTATTTTAAATAAATAAAAAATAATTAACTTTTTTAAATTAAAAATAACAACATTGTAAATAGAATTTTCTCTGACTATACACAGTGAACGAACGGCCGATTATTGGTGACTATATTAAAACAAAATTAAGTTTATTAATTTGAATTATTTTCAAAATTAAACATTACTTACATTGATTGATAATTTTAACTTTCTGCTGAAACACGTTACCAGAAACACGGTCTATGAAATTCTGCCGGATTGCGAGCTATATCTTTAAATTCATAAATAAAAAACTACCTCTAGGATATAACTGGTTCAACATTGTAACCTTGTAGAAGTAATTTGATACCCACCCCTTAATTATTTTTACGTGTAAAAGTTATCAACTACAATTACAGCCTTCTAAAACTAGTTTGGATTTTTCAGCAATTTTCTATCACACTTTCAAACGCAAAAATCTTTATTAAAATCGATTTTACCCTTATCTTGTCACATACATTATAACACATATCCGCGGTAAAACGATAAAATTATAAAACCAGATCACGTTTCGCCAGGAGACATTCAACAGAGCCAGTGAGAAGAAAAAACTGGTTTTTACAAACAACCGCTAGATATTAACAAAATATCAATTAATAAATCCTCTAATTTGAAAAAAATTGTAAATAAAAATGAATGTTTTTAAAAACAAAGCTTATTGACAATTTACTTTTTGAAGATACAATCGTTTATAATACTTAACAACTATTGATAATAATAGTAATAATAATAATAATACTTCTTTCGCCAAACACTAAATGTATTGGCTACCCGGATATTGCAATAAATAAGATAAAAAAAATTACACCAATAAAATTATTTTTTAAACAATTGCAAATTAAATTATACAATTAATAAGCATTTTAAAAATAAGACAATCTCCAAATATGTACAAAATAGCCTATTTAATTAAGAGATAATTAGTAATATGAAAAAATTAAAGGTTGTAAAAATAGAACATTAAAGAAATTATATATATTATAAGGATACAATTAATAATAGTTATATTTACCTTAATTCGTAGTATCAGGTTTGAAATTCGAGCTAAATCTTGTAATTGTTAATTAGTATAATTAAATTAATATAATGATAAATATTAACTAACAAATTATTTGATTTTATGCTGTTGTAATGTGTTTACGTAGTTAAAAGAGCGGTTTTTATGCTGAATTCTCCCTACACATTACATTTGAACAACAGCATCATTGGTAATAATGGAATGTATTTGGTTTTGAATATAAACATGTTTTTAAATTTAATTATTAAAAAACGTAAAAATAAATAAAAAACAGTATCATTTTTGTATTTTTATATTGTAAGCGTAGTTTCTATAAATCAATTATCTGTAAAAACTTTTATTATAAATTAAGATAAAAAATATAAGAATCATTATTAAGATTTCACTAGAATAAAGTGAATTTTCTCAAAAATACGTTTATCTTATATTAATAAATAATAAGTGTAACCTTGTACACAAATATCGAGGGTTAATTATCAAACAATTAAATTTTATCGTATATGTTTTTACCCAGATGGAATTGATTATGTGTTTAAACAGGCAACGTAATTTGTTGAACTTGTGTGCTTTTTCGAACGTACGGGCGCAACGGTCTTAGATTTTGTTATTCTAATCAAAAGATAAAAACTAAACATTAATTAACACAAATTATATTCTGTTTTCAATCCAAGGTATCAGATTTCGAACAATTTAGCTTAAATTATTATTTACGCTTTATAAATAACGTTAATTTTGAATATAATTTAACAATAAAATACCAATTGTCTATTTATTTCCTATTTTTTTCAATCTATAATATATAACTTTATTCCTAAATTTATAAGTTTATTACAATTGGTATATCATTTTCGACTCATCTTACAAAATACGTATATATAAATTTATCAGGTTCTCATACGGAATCACGTGTACAATTACAATACTTGAGAAAGACACGTTTCTCATACTAAAACTTGAGATATTTATTTAAACAAAATGCTTGTGATGTTGGCTAAAGCACTACTTTGTTATAAAGGCACTTAATGATATTAAAGGGAGTTTATAATTAATTTGATTCACGTTAACAGAACACTTGTGACGTAGTAGAGAGAACGGTCTTTTAGACGATCTAATATTTAGCATTTCTGAACTTTTATATGAATTATGTTTAATTACCTATAACCATATGGATTTCAATACATTTGAAGAAGCGAGTAAAATAGTGGAAGAGTATAATGTGACGTGGTTAGATGTGCAAGAAATAAGAATGCATTTGGAAGAAATAGAAAAGCATATTGAAGAGTGGAAATTTAAGCTAGAGGAAGCTAGTCAAAGAGAAATTTTACTGAGAAATAAAGTTAAAGATATAAAAACAGATATAATTGGATTGAAAATATTGCAAGATAGTTGGAAGAGAGCAGACAACTAGAAAGTGTGTTTACAAAAGGTTCTTTTAAACGTAACTTAGTACATTTATTAAGTATTTTTAAATATTTGAATATCGGAATTGTATTTTGTTGCATTAAAAGTAGAGTTTAGATGTTTTTCTAGTATTTTTCTATGTATTTGGATATCTGAAATATATTTTAACCGATTTAAAGTAGAGTTAAGACGTTTTTGTAATATTTTCTATGTATTTGCGTATTGGAAAAGTATTTTAACGTATTAAACCCCAAATTTAAGTGTTTTTGTACTATTGTTCCACCTATATTTGCGCATTGAAATATATTCTAACGTAATGAACGTAGACTATTTTCCGACCTTTAATTACACATTGGAAAGTTAATTTATCGTATTAAAGTTGATTAAAGAGTTTTTATAGTAACTTTCTGACTATATTTGTGTATAAAAATTGAATTTTACCGTATTTAAAATATAGATAAGTGGTTTTTGTCTTATTTTTATAACTATATTTACATATTAAACATTGTTTTTAATTTTAATTTTCCTATTTACAACACTATCTTTAATATATAAGTTTATTCCTAAATTTATAAGCTTGTTACAATTGACATATCATTTTCGACTAATCTTACAAAAATTCTTTAAGAAATAATATTTGTAATAGGAAAATCGTGGATGTTAAATTACTTGAAATACCGTAAGCCTATGTAGTATTTTTCTACCTATATTGGCATTTCGGAAATATATTTTAACGTATTGAATGTAGAGTATAGAGATTATTGCAGTATTTTTCTTCCTACGTGACTACACCAGAAACGTCAATGTTATTCTCCTTATTAATCAAGCCGACCCTGAACATATGTTTTACACTTTGTTCTACGACGTTTTAACATACACCATTTCAATACATTCTTAACTTATTCCATACGTTATTTAAAACACATGAGATAAAGATAACGAGGAAACAAGTTGACTCTGAACAAATATGTTTTACTCTACGGGAAATATTTTGTAAGATTAAATTCATAATGGTTAATGTGAAGTATTTTTCTACCTTTTTTGGTATTTCTTTATCTATATATGTGTATCGGAAATGTATTTTAAAGAATCGAACGTAGAGTAAAGAGGTTTTTTTTAGTATTTTCTGTCTATATTTGCGTATCGGAGTTGTGTTATGTCGTATTAAAAGTAGAAGAAGGAATTTTTATATTATTATTCTACCTATTAACATATCAACGTATTATTTACTTTATATCAATTGACACAATACTATTGGAATTTACTCAAAACTGTTTAAATGTTAACTAGAATATTTGAAACGACCTAGTATTATTTGAATTTATTCAATATTAATCAAATATACAAAATATTTTTATATTTAGCCAAGATACAAGAATTTACCTAAATGTATTCGAAATTTCCCAATTTAATACGAATTCAAGTAAAAAATATTTAAGATAATTCAATAATATAAGAAGTTACTCAATATTATTTTAATTTGCCCAAATGTATTCAAATTTACTCGTTTAATATGAATTTGACATAATTTTTAATAACAATGATAATATCGAATTTATCACACAAAGAGATACATTAATATGCGCTTATTTGCAAAACGAAACCAGATTTCTTTCAAAATAAATAGGATTGATTTACTCGGTCAGATAATTAAACATTGTTATTTTCCCATGTTATTTTACGTTGAACTTTTCAGAAGCATTTTTTGGTTTCCATAACAAAACGGAAGCCTAGCGTAATTTTCCCTTTATTGTTTTCGTGTTACATTTCGTACTTTATTCCCCAACTTTGAAGAAAATCAGTGAGAAACAACTCGGGTTGTCTCGTTGTGTATGTGAAAAAATATTATTTACAAAAATATTATTAAACTGGGACTAAAAGCAATAGATTTTTAATAAAACAAGTAAAACCTGGAAGATTTAGAAAATAGTCTATATTCCAAACATTATTTAAAATAATCAAAGTTGTGTTAGTGTTAAAGTAGTTGTAATAACTAAAAAATGATTTCACGTGGAATAAAATTTAATAATCACATTTGCAACAACATAACCTATAATATCAAATTGATAGTTTTATATTGATAATTGCATATTCCATTAAAAACTCACTCTATGAAAATGTTTCTTAATGCGATATTTTATTATAATTTTCATTAAAAAACACTAAAAATAATTATATCATCTTTCAAAGATTTCAACTCTATGTAATATATAATATGTCAAATCTGTTTATATTTTTAAATTAAATAAAATATTTAAACTTTGACCATTT
Source organism: Leiobunum rupestre (assembly GCF_980474605.1). Lineage (NCBI taxonomy): Eukaryota > Metazoa > Arthropoda > Arachnida > Opiliones > Sclerosomatidae > Leiobunum > Leiobunum rupestre. The sequence continues at coordinate 2,017,299 of NC_143394.1, forward strand.
ATCTAAGGGTGTTTTTGACTTAGAAATATTTTACCTAGGACAACATTTTAATAAAATTTAAAGCATTAATAACTTATCGTTGTAAAGTGTAAGTCAAATCAATCTCTCGGAATAAATAAATTAAAGTTCTTGTAATCATTGTAGTAATTATAACAGTAGCCAACAATCAAGACGACGGTCAATAAATCCTATTTAAGCGTATAGGAGTGAAATGTTAACGCTGAATAACGGACCATAAAAATAATACATTAATAATCGCCTAATACCAAGGTGGACAGAATCGGCCACCCACTAACCTCACAGTATTACCATAGGCTTGATTGGCTCCATTTCTATCACTCTTACTCTCAGGTAAAAATGACAAGAAGTCAATTACGTTTCCTTAATAGTACAGCCCTTGGCTAGAATGCGCTTTGTTTTCTCCGGGGTAAATGTCACTTAGTCTTTCCTTGTTACGTTTAAAATATTTTACGAATTAAAGTATTTAAATTTGAAATAACCCTAATCATCTCGATAACGATTAATTCTTATACGTATTATTCAAACGGTTAATTCATAATCCATCTAAACATAATTTAGTAGAAAATATACTAATATTTTCGTATAAGTGTTAAATTTCTTGTCCTATAATAAACAGACAATTAGTATTTTAAAGCAGATCAAATAAATAAACAGGTACTGTATACGAAAAATGTGTTACAATGCAAAAAATAGTAGCCCGAAACCACAAGAAATTTTTTAAATGTTTGGGTAATATTAGAAACGTTTGCCCGAAGATAGATACAATATTTTATTTTTTGCTTCAAATGTAGATGTTTCATTTCTTAATATTTTATATATTTTTTAAATTTCGTGACGAAGATTTTGCGGTTTGATAAAATCTCATTACGAGATTAGCGGAGGTAAAATATTATTTAAAGGTTTTATTGCATTATTTTGGATATTTTTTTCTTTATAATAAATATCATGAAAAATTAAATTAATTGAAATTTAAAAAATGGAAAGGTTTTATTGCATTATTTTGGATATTTTTTTCTTTATAATAAATATCATGAAAAACTAAATTAATTGAAATTTAAAAAATTGAGTCGATACATTTAAGCGATCATACAAAATAGTAAGAAATCAATTACCCGAAACACCTTTATTTTGTCTGATTTATAATATATTTTAAATCAATCGATTTTATGACTCTCTTTACTGTCTGATAAGCTTAGCATTCTGTGAGGTTAATATGTTAATTTTTGAAAATCATGGTTTACTAACAAATTTTGTGTTTTAGTTTTTAACAATTAATCTAGTTTACAACTAACAAGTGTTGCTTATTTGAATAAAATTAATAACATAACTTTTTCCAAATTTTGTTTTTAAACAAAAATTAAAAATGAATAATCCAATGTTATAAGATAATTTTCAACTCGGAAGCTGAAATTAAATATACTTGTAAAATTGTTATTATTTTTTGGAAAAATTGTCTTACATCCTTCTAGGTATTACACTTTAAAATAAAAAAACTCTGATATTCAAATTTAAAAAAATACTTAATTAATGCACTAAGTTACGTTTAAAAGAACCTTTTGTAAACACGAATTCATCCATTTGTTAAACATAAATTCCAGATTAGATGATGTATGTATGATGGGTAAGACTTGTGAGAAAGATTAATTCTTATGCAACTTTATTCGGCTTTTAATACTTTAAAATACATTTCAAATATTAAAATATAAATAGAAATATACTACTAAAATCCCTTTTTAAATTTGATAAAATAAATTTCCGATATGTTAATAGGTAGAATAATAATATAAAAATTCCTTCTTCTTCTACTTTTAATACGACATAACACAACTCCGATACGCAAATATAGACAGAAAATACTAAAAAAAACCTCTTTACTCTACGTTCGATTCTTTAAAATACATTTCCGATACACATATATAGATAAAGAAATACCAAAAAAGGTAGAAAAATACTTCACATTAACCATTATGAATTTAATCTTACAAAATATTTCCCGTAGAGTAAAACATATTTGTTCAGAGTCAACTTGTTTCCTCGTTATCTTTATCTCATGTGTTTTAAATAACGTATGGAATAAGTTAAGAATGTATTGAAATGGTGTATGTTAAAACGTCGTAGAACAAAGTGTAAAACATATGTTCAGGGTCGGCTTGATTAATAAGGAGAATAACATTGACGTTTCTGGTGTAGTCACGTAGGAAGAAAAATACTGCAATAATCTCAATACTCTACATTCAATACGTTAAAATATATTTCCGAAATGACAATATAGGTAGAAAAATACTACATAGGCTTACGGTATTTCAAGTAATTTAACATCCACGATTTTCCTATTACAAATATTATTTCTTAAAGAATTTTTGTAAGATTAGTCGAAAATGATATGTCAATTGTAACAAGCTTATAAATTTAGGAATAAACTTATATATTAAAGATAGTGTTGTAAATAGGAAAATTAAAATTAAAAACAATGTTTAATATGTAAATATAGTTATAAAAATAAGACAAAAACCACTTATCTATATTTTAAATACGGTAAAATTCAATTTTTATACACAAATATAGTCAGAAAGTTACTATAAAAACTCTTTAATCAACTTTAATACGATAAATTAACTTTCCAATGTGTAATTAAAGGTCGGAAAATACTCTACGTTCATTACGTTAGAATATATTTCAATGCGCAAATATAGGTGGAACAATAGTACAAAAACACTTAAATTTGGGGTTTAATACGTTAAAATACTTTTCCAATACGCAAATACATAGAAAATATTACAAAAACGTCTTAACTCTACTTTAAATCGGTTAAAATATATTTCAGATATACAAATACATAGAAAAATACTAGAAAAACATCTAAACTCTACTTTTAATGCAACAAAATACAATTCCGATATTCAAATATTTAAAAATACTTAATAAATGTACTAAGTTACGTTTAAAAGAACCTTTTGTAAACACACTTTCTAGTTGTCTGCTCTCTTCCAACTATCTTGCAATATTTTCAATCCAATTATATCTGTTTTTATATCTTTAACTTTATTTCTCAGTAAAATTTCTCTTTGACTAGCTTCCTCTAGCTTAAATTTCCACTCTTCAATATGCTTTTCCATTTCTTCCAAATGCATTCTTATTTCTTGCACATCTAACCACGTCACATTATACTCTTCCACTATTTTACTCGCTTCTTCAAATGTATTGAAATCCATATGGTTATAGGTAATTAAACATAATTCATATAAAAGTTCAGAAATGCTAAATATTAGATCGTCTAAAAGACCCTTCTCTCTACTACGTCACAAGTGTTCTGTTAACGTGAATCAAATTAATTATAAACTCCCTTTAATATCATTAAGTGCCTTTATAACAAAGTAGTGCTTTAGCCAACATCACAAGCATTTTGTTTAAATAAATATCTCAAGTTTTAGTATGAGAAACGTGTCTTTCTCAAGTATTGTAATTGTACACGTGATTCCGTATGAGAACCTGATAAATTTATATATACGTATTTTGTAAGATGAGTCGAAAATGATATACCAATTGTAATAAACTTATAAATTTAGGAATAAAGTTATATATTATAGATTGAAAAAATAGGAAATAAATAGACAATTGGTATTTTATTGTTAAATTATATTCAAAATTAACGTTATTTATAAAGCGTAAATAATAATTTAAGCTAAATTGTTCGAAATCTGATACCTTGGATTGAAAACAGAATATAATTTGTGTTAATTAATGTTTAGTTTTTATCTTTTAATTAGAATAACAAAATCTAAGACCGTTGCGCCCGTACGTTCGAAAAAGCACACAAGTTCAACAAATTACGTTGCCTGTTTAAACACATAATCAATTCCATCTGGGTAAAAACATATACGATAAAATTTAATTGTTTGATAATTAACCCTCGATATTTGTGTACAAGGTTACACTTATTATTTATTAATATAAGATAAACGTATTTTTGAGAAAATTCACTTTATTCTAGTGAAATCTTAATAATGATTCTTATATTTTTTATCTTAATTTATAATAAAAGTTTTTACAGATAATTGATTTATAGAAACTACGCTTACAATATAAAAATACAAAAATGATACTGTTTTTTATTTATTTTTACGTTTTTTAATAATTAAATTTAAAAACATGTTTATATTCAAAACCAAATACATTCCATTATTACCAATGATGCTGTTGTTCAAATGTAATGTGTAGGGAGAATTCAGCATAAAAACCGCTCTTTTAACTACGTAAACACATTACAACAGCATAAAATCAAATAATTTGTTAGTTAATATTTATCATTATATTAATTTAATTATACTAATTAACAATTACAAGATTTAGCTCGAATTTCAAACCTGATACTACGAATTAAGGTAAATATAACTATTATTAATTGTATCCTTATAATATATATAATTTCTTTAATGTTCTATTTTTACAACCTTTAATTTTTTCATATTACTAATTATCTCTTAATTAAATAGGCTATTTTGTACATATTTGGAGATTGTCTAATTTTAAAATGCTTATTAATTGTATAATTTAATTTGCAATTGTTTAAAAAATAATTTTATTGGTGTAATTTTTTTTATCTTATTTATTGCAATATCCGGGTAGCCAATACATTTAGTGTTTGGCGAAAGAAGTATTATTATTATTATTACTATTATTATCAATAGTTGTTAAGTATTATAAACGATTGTATCTTCAAAAAGTAAATTGTCAATAAGCTTTGTTTTTAAAAACATTCATTTTTATTTACAATTTTTTTCAAATTAGAGGATTTATTAATTGATATTTTGTTAATATCTAGCGGTTGTTTGTAAAAACCAGTTTTTTCTTCTCACTGGCTCTGTTGAATGTCTCCTGGCGAAACGTGATCTGGTTTTATAATTTTATCGTTTTACCGCGGATATGTGTTATAATGTATGTGACAAGATAAGGGTAAAATCGATTTTAATAAAGATTTTTGCGTTTGAAAGTGTGATAGAAAATTGCTGAAAAATCCAAACTAGTTTTAGAAGGCTGTAATTGTAGTTGATAACTTTTACACGTAAAAATAATTAAGGGGTGGGTATCAAATTACTTCTACAAGGTTACAATGTTGAACCAGTTATATCCTAGAGGTAGTTTTTTATTTATGAATTTAAAGATATAGCTCGCAATCCGGCAGAATTTCATAGACCGTGTTTCTGGTAACGTTTTTCAGCAGAAAGTTAAAATTATCAATCAATGTAAGTAGAAGGACTAAAACTTAACACTTTTTTCCAAGATGGCCGCCAAGATGGCCACCAAAACAACCCCCCACCCCCCCCCCAAAATATTTTCAAAAACAAAAATTTTTGTCCTTGGAAAAAATACTCAAAAGTTTTTAATTTAAATCTCAAATTTCACCTTGAAGATGATCTTTGACCTCGACGCCTGACACCTGTCCACAACCACTAAGCCTCGGTCTATACTCCCAACAAGTTTGGTCACGATCGGACAAGGTCGAACCGAGATATCGGCGGTAATATGTAACCCCACCAAATACTTCCAAATGGAAAACATATGCGCTTTTATCAAAATTTTAATAAGATCCCATGGTTTCATCAACACAAATATCGTAGGAGCCTTCAACGTGACCTTTTGTTACTGTTTCAATTACAACAAGTTTCCTTTTTTCGAAAAAAAAACAATTATCAATTACAACTGACTTTCGCCTAACGAGATATACCATCCGTTTGGAGATAGGAATGATAGTTTTATTTTTTATTAATGATTTGGATAAACAGGAAGTTAAAATAGTTACAACTTTAGAGTAAGGAATACTTAATTTTAAAAAATAATTACAATAATTAAAATAAATATTTTTATTTAGTCGCAAATTATCTCGAACAGATCAAAATTTAAACGATCGTCGGCAACTTTTCCAACTGCGACTCAAGGTATTTACAATATTTTATTTATTTTTTTAAAAAACTAAAACTATTTATTTTTTGAAATAGGATTCAAATCTTATAAAATTCTAGAATTGTTCAACAGACTATTTTATTTAAAGACTATATTTGTTTTTTTTATTTTTTAATTGTTTTTTATTTGGTGAAAGTGATAATTTTTGAAATGTTTTATATTTTTTATTTTAAATGTTCTTATTTTAAAAAGTTTAAGATTTTTTTAAACATGTTTTCCAAATCAACTAGCTTTATTAATTTAATTCAGGCGGTGGAGGTTCTTTTTAATATTTCATAATCTACTTTTTCTTTTTTAACTAGCTTTATTAATTTAATTTATAGTATTAGATTTTATTAACTGAAATTTGATTAGTACGCTTTGTACTAGATTTTATGTTTTTCTATTATTATTATTATTATTAATCTCTTTGCTTTTTCATCTCTTGCGCTATATACCCTTGAGCCTAACCGAAACCTTAAAAGTCTACCTGAGATTATTAACATTTCTTTTCTATAGCAAACATTCTTTGTTTTCATCTTTTTTATCCAATAAGTTTTCAAGAAATGATATTCTTATCTTTTTTGTCAGGTATCAAATTTTTTTTTGGTTAAATTAATTGTCTGATATAAATATCTTTTTGTTTTTTTATTAATATTAGTTTTTTATATTTATTATTATTATTATTATTATTATAATGATTATTTAAAAAATTTCTTGAAAATTTCTTGTTTAAAACCTATTTCAACAAAGTTCATCTGGGATACAATCTATCGCTCGTTTCAAACAACCCATTGGTTATTTATTATTCTTTTTAATTTTTTTTCATGTACTCTATGTACTTTTTTATACTAATATCGGTTAAACTTTAATGTTTTATGATTTTTTTGGTAATTGATTAGTATATTAACTGAAAATTGTATAAGTACATTTTGTACTAGGTTGTTTTTAAAAATTGAATATAATTGTTTTTATTAATTTATAAAAACTTGTTTAAGAAGGATAAGGATAATTAGTTAACCTTAGTTGTATTAAAAAATTAATAATTATTCCCAAAGACAATATTTTTAAATTTTAAAAATATATGTCAGGCTTAAACTATAAAATCTCAATGTAAAGGATTTTACCAAAAGAAATCTAGAATCAAGATGTCTGGTGAATTTCATCTAAAGCCTGTACTTTCTTTGCCACGATCTTTAAAAATTCTCTCTCTTCGAGTAGTAAGAATGTATAATCTTTGTAATACTCGTCAAATTTCGTGGTGGAATCACAAGAATTTAAAAAGTTTAAGTCTGACCTTCGTGTGTTAGATCAAATTCAACATGTTGGCACTGTACAACATACCGTTCGATCTGTTTTAATTCACACATTCTCGAACTGTATACTTCCGAAGCGATTAAGACCAAAACCAGTGTTTTATTCGTGCGATGGTAGAGCAACAAAAAGAATTCTTGTGGTAAATATTTTTTAGATATATTCATTTTTAATAGATTAATTTATTTATATTTATAAATTCTAGCCTGAATTTCCAACCCGACATGTCGTTTTGTACCGAAGAGGAAAAATACCTTCTACGAATTGATGTAATTATAATTATTTTTTATTATACACTTAAAATATTTTTAACATTGTGTTTTTTATATTTTTCAGCCTTCAAATTATTTATATATCCTTCTTTAATTCTTTATTATTTATTAATTTAATTTGTTAGATTTTAGTTTTATTTGTAATGTTTCATATTTTGTTAAGTGTTTAAAAAAATATATTGAAAATATTATAGTTATTAAATATTATAATAACTAATTGTGTTTTTGATTACTTAAACTAGCATTGTTTTTAAAATAATAAAATATTTGCGAAAAATGAAAAACTTATTTATATTAGTTTAATTATTTAAAATATTTTGTGTGGGGCCAAAACCGCCAAGGATATAAAGCGAAGGTTTCCCCATCTCGCAAATAACTAATTAGCATTTTAAACCGCTAAAAAACGAAAAAACGAAAAAAATGACACCAAAAGTAAATAAGTGAGAGTATTTGGTGGGGTTACATATTACCGCCGATATCTTGGGTCGACCTTGTCCGATCGTGACCAAACTTGTTGGGAGTATAGACCGAGGCTTAGTGGTTGTGGACAGTGTTCGAGCGTCGAGGTCAAGGATCATCTTCAAGGTTAAATTTGAGATTGAAAATATGAATTTTTCCAAGGAGAAAAATTTTTTGTTTTTGGAAAATATTTTGGGGGGTGTTTTGGCGGCCATCTGGGCGGCCATCTTGGAAAAAAGCGTTAAGTTTTAGTCCATCTCTACTCCCAATGCAGAACTTCATGATAAACCGGCATATTAGGCAAATCCCTTGATAAGAGATCAGCTACCACATTCCCTGATCCTTTCTTAAATTGGATTTTAAAATCAAAGGTTTGTAGGTATAAAATCATCCTGGCTACTCCTACTCTAGATGAAGGGTCTTTTTACTAACCATTGTGAGGCTTTCTGATCTGAAATTACTATAAATTGGCGACCTTCTAAAAATGCTTTTATTTATGGATGGCCCAAAATATGGCTAGGCATTCTTTTTCGTAGGTTGAATAATTTTTCTCCGCCTTATTTAGCACCCAAGACCGATAGGCCTAGTATTATTAAAATGAGATAGAGGGTTTTGGTTAGCCTCAACGATGGCTTCTTTAAGTTTAATAAAAGCTGAGTCACACTCCTCGGACCAAGTCCACTTTACGTGTTTTCGCTTTAGCCTATATAGTGGCGCCGCTAGCTCACCGTATCTCGGAATAAAGCGAGAATGCCAGCCAGTGAAACCCAAGAATTTTTGTAAAGCTTAAGATTATAAGGTTTAGATAAATTTTGTATGGTAGCTAGTTGACACGGTTAGCGATCAAACCCCTGGATCTTCCAACCCGGCCGAGGACCAAGAGGATCACCATTCCCCCGAGATCAGCTAAGATCTTCCCACATTAGCCCCCCTAAACCAACAAATTATCTCCGCTGGATACGAGGATGAGGGGTGGGGAACAGATCTCGAAGAACCTGATCACGACGAATATCACCCCTGGTGTACCCATCATCAAACCCCAGTCGAAACAGAAGAAGAGTAGGAGTGGGTCCTTGGACCGCCAATCCCCCCCATGCCCATAAAAATGGGTTGAGAAAGAGCCGGAAGAAGGAATAGATTTCGTAGGCATCCCCTTGTTTGGACCCTTAGAACAGTGGAAACGGGAAAGTGAACCTACTCCCCCGCCAAGCTCTAAAACCGAAAACCCCAAAGAATATTGGGCCTGGAATAATTATCCCCGAGACCCAACCATGCCCACCACCAACCACCAGCCTCCAACCCCCCAGCTCCCATGGAAGAGTAAATCCACGGGTACGCGCACACCCAACCCGACCCAACACCAACATTGTAGAGCGACCCCCAGCATCCGAGATCAAACATCAAACAACTATCTATCCGTACCTCATAGAGGTTAATCAAAATGGCATCAACCGCAGAGCAAACTGGATCCCCCACCGAAGTACCCAAACCGCAACTTCAACAACGGAGACGCCAACGACGCGTCGGGAGTTCAATCCGCCCGCCCACGCTGTCACAATTGCCTTATCTCATAACATTCAATTAAATTTATTCCCCCCCGCATAACGGGTAAAAATAACGAAAATCACTTTCTCATAGCCAGATAAGTAAATAGTAATAAGTAAGCCGATAATAATATTAAAAAGTAAAACTAGTTTAAGCCTATATAAATAAATATCTAAATATAAAACCAATAAATAAAATATGTTAAATGTAGAATTAAGATTGTTTTTCGTTTGTGTATGCCATAATCCTATACTTGATAATTTACCAGTTAAATCAAAAATCCCCAATTTATTAAAAAGCCTTCAATCCACTAAATTAACCCCTACGATACTTGCGTGGCATGGTTAGAAAGCCCCAGAAAATGGATATAATTTAAAATTCTAAATATAAAAATTATATGAAAAGTTTATTTAAACCCGTAATTTCGCGAATCCATTCATTGCCACACCTTAGTGTTACCTTCCCCTAGCTAGACAATCCGGTGCCAAGAAAAAATAGAAAATCCACCCAGAAAAAGATTACACCATGAGGCAAGAGCGTCCGAAATTTGTCCCTTTCTCCACGCAAACTATGTGACGGCCGACCTAGCCGCTGCCTTACAGTGTGAAAGGTCATATTCGGCTCTGGAAAATCCCTCAAATTTAGTTGCCAAGGACGAAAACGAGAAAATCGTCCAAATGGGTAGAAACAGAGGCGCCGCCTTCCAAACCCCCGAGAAAGTAACCGCAAGTAAAATCCACTAACACGCATACACTTCCGACACCCGACTTCCCCCCCCCCCTCCAGACGGAAGAACAACAAAACCAGAGAGCGTAAAGGAAACAAGAGAGTTCGAACAGAATCGGAACTAGGAGAGACCCAAGGAACGGAACCCGTAACCCAGTCCAGGCTCAGTCCCGAGAACGTAGTAAAATAAAAGATGCATTTTAATTTAACAGTCAAACCAAAAGAGGCAAAACGCTCATCGCATATAATTTTCAAATGAATCCCTAATTCAAGGAACGTTTTCCCCGTTATGGAAAAACTCTCAACAACCCTCAAAATCCAACTGTCGTCGAAGTATTATCCACTGGCAAGGGAGACATCCCTGGATAGCGTCCCCTTCTTTATCGAGAAATAAAGTCGTCCACGTCGCTTTGCAGTAACCCGATATTCGAGACACCAAGAAAAAGAGCCAGCAGAAAGAAGACAACATGCCCTGACACCGAAACCGTAACGTTGAAAATCTCCTTAACCCCCCCCTCACTATTCCCTGAGACGGAAAACTACGTTTAAGCATACACCCCAATCCCCGACATGTTAAATCGATACTTCCCATTGGTTCCTCCAATACCAAGTTAGAATGTTTTGCTAATTTCCTGTCCGAGAACGAGAAAAACCCCAGTGTCGCGAGTCCCGAACAATACCCCTTTACTCCGACCAGTATAAAAACCAAACCCCTAACCCATAACTGTATCTTAACCGATTTTTACCTTCGCCACGCCAGTTTAAATTTTATGTTACTTCCCCGATAAATTCTATTAAATCTTCGTAAATTTAAGCGCCTAACGCAAGTTTCTCTGTACTATATTTTACCGCCCCCATTTATAACTGTTATTACCTACCATGGCCGCGAGATATCCAGAGGATACGCCCGATTTGTGTAAGAATTCCCCTTTTTAATTTTTTGTTTATTTTTGCATTTTTTGTGTTATTTTATATATCAATAAAAGCATTTCAATCAAAGCTCATTGAGAATTCTCATCATTGTCCGACATCATCATCTTTCATTTACTTATTATCAGCGCACTGCTACGTCGTAATAAACGATACGCGGGAAGCGGGGGTAATAGTACCCGCTTTTCCTACGAATATCAAAACTATCATAACTATCATCTAAAAAAACGGTGTTTTTATTCGCCACCGAAACGGTTCTAGCTGACGCTGCGGTGCTGGTGTTTTCTCGCCACTTGTTTCTTTAGTGTAATGGATCGTGATCGTCACAAAGGAAAACGTGAAAATCTAAGCGGCAGTGAAAAGCGGAAAATTGCAGAAAATAAGTTCAAGATGTTTTATCTGAAACGCGCCGCATGACGGATTTTTTAACAAAAATTGAGCCTGTTCCATCTACTTCACATGTCCCTGAGAAGGATATAGAATTGATGAGTGGTTATTTCTCTGTATCTTATCATGCTGTTGCTAGCCCTACGCAGGAGAATAAAGTGGTAGCTGTCAACTGATTACTGCGAAATGGTAAGTACCACAATTGTTAAATTGTAATAGGCTATGTAAGGTCCAATGCGACATGATTACACCCCCTCATATAAATGACCTAATTCAGTCATTCACGATCGCGCATCGATTCTGGATCTGGTTATTTGGTCACCATGAAGCCAAGTAAATATTTTACTTTATTTACACGTTACTTTGGTCCTTGTCGTCATGGCGACCAAATAACCAGATCCAGAATCGACGACCTGCCAAACGCAGCAATCCAGCGAGGGTCCTTTATGAACGAATGAACAATGAAGGAATTGGAATCACAGCGTTTTGCCATCTTAATGAGAATCGCCCAGTTTCCCGGCTCTTGTGTCGTTATTTCTATTTTCATAAAAAAGTAAAAAATAATGGCTTGATACCTTAAATTCATAGCAATATTTTACTTTTTACCTCTCCGAGGGGACAAAGTCCCCTAGGAGGGGTTATACAACGACCGTGTCTGTCTGTGGGTGGGTCTGTGTGTCTGTCAGGCCTGCGAACGCGTTCGCATTTTCGGTGCAAAGTGTAATCACTGCGTACGCAGTTTCTCGAGATCTCTGCGTTTGCAGTTGCTAGTAATTAGGGAACAAAGTCGAAAAACCGTGTTTGCAAAACCACCGTGGGACGGTGAAAGTTAACGGATTAATTTGCAGTCGGGGTTGGTTTGGTGGTTTTTTTTCGTCAACGCTCGCCGTCACGACAGGTTTAATTCAGTGGTTTGGATATTTCGCTATTGTAATGTTTATGTGTAGGGTGGTAATGTTGTGTTATTGTTATGACGTTTGTGGGTGTTGAGTTTGTGGTGTGTATGTACGGGTGGTATCTCTCCAACTCTTTCTTATTGACTTTTGGGACGGACCGAGTGCTGAGTGTATTGCTACCTCTCAACATCCAATGGCAGGGTTTCCACCAATTGTTCACGGTATTCGTCTTAGTATCAATTTGCGATCGCATCGGGCGGGTTTCGAACCCGAGACCGCCTGTTTGACAGGCGGACGTTCTACCACAGAACCACCGACACTTATTACGTTTCATTGAAAATTAGACCTTCAGCTTTATCGAAAGCGTATTTAATAGAGTACGAAATTTTGGTTTAATTGAAATAGAGCAAGATTTCGTGGAAGATTTAAATTATTGCATCGAAGAAATTCTAATTTAGCGATTTCTCATTTGATTAAAAACAAATGCGTCACCCAGGTTTCGAACCCAGGCCGTTCAGTTAGGCAGTCGAGCGCTCTACCACAGAACCAACGATAACTTCAAGCTATATTGCAAATAAGACACTCATTGTAAGCATAATAGTTAACAAAGTCTTGAATTTTTTTACGAATGAAATTGTGAAGGCCTAATGTGGTTTTTTTACGAAAAAATTATAAAGACTTAATCTTGTTTAATATAATAAGTTGCTTTATTTCAATTTGGTACTTTTGTTTAGGGTTTTTTTAATGAATGGAGTTAAAGATTTTTTTCTTCTATTATTTGACGTTTTATTTTTGCAGAAGTATATTTGTTTTATCTTTTATTCTTTTAAAATTATTTACTTCTTCCGCAAAATGGTTCATTTTTTGGAGGAACCTTTTTACTTATTTTTTGTGTATTATTCAGCCGTATTCTGCGTGACCCCCTAGGCAAGAAGGGAACCGCCCTCTTGCTAAAGAAGCTCCGGTTGGCTGAAATGTTTGGCGGGAATTCTCTTGCCTTTGCTTTTCTATTGGCTGTGGTTACGTCATGAGTGTTACGTAATATTTTGACTTCCGGCGCTTGTTCCGCCATTTTGGTATCATTTTTCACTATGGCGCTTCCCGAAGCTGTTGCTGCTGTCGCCGCAATAGCTGCGTTAGGCTTAGAAGAAAATGCAATTTATAGAAGAGACAACAGCTTGTAAAGGTATCGTCAAATTTTATATAACATTTTTATGAATAAAAAATCATGTGAGTTATTTCATTTCCACACCACCCTGAAGGTAGAAATAATGGTGTGTTTTTTACGAGGTATCCTATCCCCACATTCGATTTAAATAACTGAAATTGGGTTCAGGCCTAAATCCTCTGGCATCATAACCAGAAAAATTAATTTAACGCCTAATCTACCATAACAGGTGGCTGCAATTGACCAAAAGTGACTGCTAGCAATAGCTGGCTTATTGCTTCCGTCTTTCGCTCTTCACAAGCCACCAGTCTTTCAAGCGCATCAGCGAACCTTCTACAACTGTCGGCCACTACTTCAAGAGCTGAAGTATTCTTCTCTGAGGTATCAGCTACTCGGATCAAAGTGTCCCTTATTTCTTGCTGAGTTTCCTTTGACTCGACAATTTCAACTGCGAGCTTTTTTTCCTCAGATGCAAAACCGTCCAGAACATCACCAATTCTCTCCTTGAACACGAGAGAACTATAAGAAGAATATGGATGAGCTTGAAGTGGAAGTTTCCCTGCCTACGACTGATGACGGCCAAGCAGCCAGAAACTGCTAGTAGTGGATATTATAAAACCATCTCCCCGCCAGGTATTGCCCTTTTTTTTTGCAAATATTATTCATACTAATGTTATAAATTTTATCTGCAGATGTTTTTGATACCACTTCTGGCGAAGCACTCGGAACAGCTACAATTGGGGTGGTACTGGCTTCGTTGTGCTCTTAGAAGCTATGTGTAGGGCTTTGAACACTTTCACCATATTGACCATCATCGAAACCTATAACAACATTTGTATTACTATGAACAACAAGTCCAAATTGATAGCAATCTTACTGGAAATAGAAATTCCACTTGTGATGTCGTGCCACAGCATTAAATATCCTCTGAAAAGGATTGCTATCGCCGCCATTTTCTTTAGTTGATTGGCCATCTCTAGAAATGTATAATAGCTAAGGTTAATACGAATAATTCAATTTATTGGTAATTATTTATCAATTACAGGGCTATTTCATCCACAAACTGGAAGGTCTCTGGAGCATTCCTTAAAAAACATTTAAATTTGTAATTATTAGTGCTTTACACATATTCGCATGTTGTGCCTGTATTTAAATATTTTGGATTTGCTTATTTTTGCATGTTAATGTTTGGGCTGTATTTAATTTGTATGTCGTGCAATGGTTTTTAATCTTTTCCTTATTTTCAATTATTCAGTTAACCATTTTATTCAGCTTTTACCATTGTATTTAAATTTAACTATAGTGGCTTTAATAGTTGGAATGTAATTATTTTTGAGAAAGTACGTTACAAATATGAATGTTTACTCTGTACTTCCAGAAGCTGCTGCATCATATGCAGTGTCGATACCACCTGGTATTCCGGCATATGACACCTCTGCAAATAGAGCTTTTACCCTCTCTTCCAATGGAGTAAGTACTGGCAAATCAAATGCCGATCCTCCGCCAGTTTGTTTGATTTTCACATTGATTGATGCGGCTTTAGCCCGGAGACTAAGATTTTAAAGTATTCCACTTCTTGCGGTTGTCAGAGGGATTTCTTTATTGAGAGCCAATGCTGTTGACTGCGTCGGTTATTTCGATCCATAATTTGTGCTGCTGGGTATTCAGAGACCTTTATAAAATGCATAAAATAATTTTTATAGAGGTAACGCGAGAAATTTCTTAATTTCTCAAAGCATGCTTTTATTAACCAGAGCTTTCTTAATTAAGATATGTAATACACCTTTATGTTGTCGAAGTTCTGATAAGTTTCGTTAATCCATCTTTGATAGTAGGATATTGGTTTCTTTATAAGAAAAGGCTCTGCCTTTAACCTGGTGCTATAACCAAGGGTAAATGTTCTCAAGATTAATTTTTTTTAGCTTGTTATACAAATAATCAAAACCAACAAAAGAGGATGTTTTTATTTTAACATATAAACAAAATCCTACCATTAATTGTTACAACATACTACAGATTGATTTTGTAATAGTTTTTATTTTTGTTTGTTTATTATTGTATTACAAAGATTTAATTGGATTGAATAAATGCAAATTTAAAATAACAGCACCATTATTGCATGTTAATTCTATATTATTAAAAGAGGTTAAGTAATACTTAAACGTTAAGAGGTTATGTTTTACGAACAAAATTTGTTTAAATAATTTGAAGGTAATAAAAAAGGCTTGAATGTTTAATTTATGTTATAAATAATTCTAACAAAAAATATTATTTAACTTTTTAATTATTTTTAACAATAACAAATAGATGGCGAATAAAATGATATTTATTTTTAAGGGTTACAAATAGATGGCGAACTGAATGTAGATAATTTGTGAGGGTCACAAATAGATGGCAGGCCACTAAGCTGGGAACTGAAAATAAACAGACTATTAAGTTATTGCTTAGTCCAGGCCATATTAAATAGTCTATGAGTGAACTGCCTTAAGCTGAACTGAACTATCTATATCATCTTTGCGTCATAGTAATGACGTGTGATAAGCCAATAGAAGGGCCAAAGCAAGAAGGGTTGAATGGGGGGAGGGAGAACTGTTTCCTGTTTATTTCAGCCAACCGGAGCTTCTTAAGCAAGAGGGCGGTTCCCTTCTTGCCTAGGGGGTCACGCAGAATACGGCTGAATGTTTTGAGAACCTTTACGTTTGGGAAATGATAATTTTTGACGGAACCTTCAAAGTGTATACGTCGCATTTTCAAAATATTTAATGGTCAAATCTTGTTTTAGCGCAGTTAGCAGATAAGATAAAGGGTAGAACCCGATAGTTTTTTGTAATTTATTTAGTTTTTTCAGTCGTATATTCTTATCTATTAGGTTTAGCGTATTGGTTTTCAAGCTTAATAATTCATTTATTAACAACATATCGAGTTGGTCTGGTTTTCATCTCGGTCGTAATTTATTTTAAACGTTTTCTCGGCTGATTAAGATGTTTAATGCAGTTCATCAATTGGGTTCGTTTGTGTTTATTTATAAAGAACCCTAACTATTCCCTCTACGGTCATTTATTGATATACGTTTAGTCAAGTGGCTTTCTGTGCTTTGTGAATGGTAAGTTTTTCGCTTCTTGTTAATAAGTTTTTTGGTGGTGTGGATATTTGGATATCTACGATTCCTAATGCAGTCATTGATATCCTGGGTGTGCGAGTCATTATATGATATTGGAAATTGGACGGTTTTGGTCTTTTTCATGCGGTATGTGTCACAACGTCAACAGGATGGTTCCGACAGTCTACGAGTCGTCCACTACCAGATACCTACGGTATCTTGATCGGGCGAACGTTGAAATAAAATGAGCGTTAACTATGCGGCAAGTATTTCGTAAGCGACAAAAATATAAATACCCTCTGTAGATATTTCTTTCATTAAAATTGGCTTCGTATTATATTTAACTGCTAAACTTGTACCGTAAATAGGGTTAAAGTCAATTGTGCATTGTTTTAGTACGTCTAACTCACTGTTGTAACTACTTAATTTATATTATTCTGAATAAATTAATCTCGGTTGTTTCGTCTCAATTATTTTAATTCAAATTAAAATTTTATATCGGGCGGGATTGAACCGGGATTACGTTATTAGTAAATAACTCTGAATTGGGGAGATATAACTTTGAGGGTCATCTCGAGAAATTAATACCGCTAGTTGTATTTTAATTTTGATTGTGTTGAGCTTTTGGGCGGTATTGTTGGCTTTAATTATCATTTTTTCGTGTGAAGTGGTTTAAAGAAGGTTTTCTGTGTTGTTATATCGTAAGCGATAAAAATACAAATACCCTATGTAGATATTTCTTTTATTAAAGTTTGCTTCGTATTACATTTAACTGATAAAAAATTTCTGTAAATAGGGTTAAATTCAATTGTGCGTTGTTCTAGTTCGTCTAACTCACTGTTGTAACTACTTAATTTATAATATTCTGAACAAATTAATCTCGGTTGTTTCGTTTCAATTATTATAATTCAAATTAAAATTTTATACCGGGCGGGATTGAACCAGGATTACGTTATTAGTAAATAACTCTGAATTGGGGAGATATAACTTAGAGGGTCAGCTCGAGAAATTAATACCACTAGGGACAATGCTTCCGAGGAGAGGTATATTTTGGCTTGCCAACTTGTTATTCGTAAGGTTTCTTTTCTATACCGTAACTACTTCGTTATTGTACCCTTAATTAATAAATTATTTTTTTAGGCGTCAGAAGACCCACCAAAGACGGTAACAGCTGAAGCAAATGTTGATTTTTTGGAAAAGGATAAATCAATGTGGCCGGACCAGCTGACCAGTAGTTAAATTGATTTTTGTATTAAAATGAACGTCATGACCCTACGGAACTGCAACAAGAAACTGCTCGAAAGTAAGTCATTCCAACAAGTAGATGCAGCCGCAGGCGGAGCGCCTGGAAAATCGCGTACAAGAAAATGTAACGAACATTTCTTCACAACAAAAAACGGAGGAACTATAAAACGTCGGTGGTTCTGTTTTTTGTTCTATATGTAAGCTTTTCTCGCCAGTAAGCTCAGTTTACTTACGGGGTTTTTTGTGATTGGAAAAATGCCAACATGCGACTGCTTGACCACGAAACTTCTAAACACCATTTGCAATCGGCAATTAATTTTACTAGCCGCTCAAAAACAATTGGAAAGTATTGCTAATTATTAGCGAAAAAGGCTTAAGAGAGTGATTAGTGTCATCACTTTGCTTAGCGAAAGGTAACTCGCATTCAGAGGTGAAAATGAAAGACTGGGATCCCCCAATAATGGCAACTACCACGGAATACTAGAACTTTTGTCAGAGTACGATGATTTCCTCAAAAAGCACATTCAAGAACACGGAAACCATGGAAGCGGACAAAATGGGCAGAGCAGTTTTAGGGGAAATAATCTCTCGCGTCAAGGATACTAAGTACCTATCAGTATCTCTTGATTCTACTACTGATGAAGGTCATGTAGATCAACTTAGTTTAGTGGTTTGATATTTAGAAGGACCTACTACAGTTGCGATTTTTAACGTTTATGCCTAACCAGGGTCATAAAGCCAAAGAGATGTTTCAAGGCTTAATAATTTTTTTGAAAGAGAATGACTTAGACATAAAGAACATCCGTGGCCAGTCTTACGATAATGCTTCAGCAATGAGTGGAAATTATATAATGGGCTTCAAGCATTAGTTCTTTAAGAAAATAGTGTAGCAGCTTGGATACCATGCGCTGGACATAATCTTAACCTTGTTGTGCAATCTGCAGCAAGTTGCTGTCTTATAGTGCAATCAGCTATTTTGATTTCCTTGAAGAACTATATGTGTACTTTACAGCTTCAACTAACAGATATGGCATCCTTAGTAGCTGTTTAAAAGAATATAAAACTGAAAACCCATTCTTCTACCAAAAAGGAAAACGACAACCCGGTGGTCATGCCAAGTAGACGCCACTAAAGCCCTCTTGCGAGGCTATAAAGCGATTATGAATGCACTAGAAAAGATTTCAGAGGACGACGAAGATAAAGACTTGTAGAGGTTAACGGTAATAGTTAGTGTAGGGAGCTGCTGGCTCGCGTGGCTTGAAGGGCTTGCCACCACCCTCCTACGCATTGTAACCCGGCCACTTGAATTAATGGCTTTAAAAGTCGCTTGATGACTTAGGCCTAAGGTGGTGCCTTGGGTGATTAGCCTAGCCTAGCTGATACAGCCGAATCAAGAGCTACCGCTGAAGGATTACATGACCGAATGCTCAAGTTGAAAACAGCACTCTACACAGACTACACAGTGTTTTGGGATGACATTTTAGACCAATTGAACAAGACGAGTCTTCAGAATCCGAGAATGGACTTAAACACTGCCGCAGCCATGCTAACATCCTTAAAGGTTTACGCCGAAAGTAAACGCGACAGCTTCATAGAGTATGATGAGAAAGCTGCTCATTTGACTGATACCAGAATTTATAAAGCTGAAAAGAAGCGGAAACGTACATGAAATGTACGTTTAGCCTCTCTGGATTGTCCCCAAGCTTTTGCAGTTGAATTAACTCCATCAGACCAATTTAGAATCAGTGTTTTATTTGGAATTATCTGAACGTGAGTTTTTAGCTCATTATCGCCTTCCAAGAAGAGTTTTTATCAAACTTTTGGAAGAGCTAAGCCCCGACCTTCATCATGAAACATTACGAGGCCGGCCTGTATTTGCAGCATCTCAGGTAGGAATAAATTATCATAAGTAATCAATTTTTTTCCTAGATTTTAACGCTTTGTTTTATAGACACTCATTTGCTCGCATTTTTTTGCTACTGGAAGTATTCAGTTGGTGACGGCTAATGATCATCGCCACATGGTTGACAGATCAACAGTTTCCAGAATCATTAGCCATGTTACAAATTCCATCAACCAGTGTATGCACCGATTTATTCACTTTCCATCTACCCAGGAAGAACTGAACCAAATATCTGTATCATAGAGTATGGGGAGAAAGCGGCTCATTTGACTGATACCAGAATTTATGAAGCTGAAAAGAAGCGGAAACGTACATGAAATGTACGTTTAGCCTCTCTGGATTGTCCCCAAGCTCCTGCAGTTGAATTAACTCCATCAGACCAATTTAGAATCCAGAGTCTTATTCCTGTGGTCGACCCGATTGGAAATACTCTAAAGAAGAGGCTTGAAGCGTGTAGCCTTCACACGAGATTTCATTATTTTAACCAGACAAAGAGATACGGTTGGCCAGCAAGAACTTGGTTGACACGTATACTAGTGACGTTGATGAGCAATTAGGGAACAAGCTGCTGCATTTCAAAGGTTTTATTGTTCGGTTTTTAGCAGAGTTCGATGATTCAAAAAAAGAAAGTATAAGTAAAGAGAGATGGATGTACCAATTAATTAATGAACACAATGTAAAGAATTCATTTCCTAATGTCGAGATTGCTTTGGCAATTTACATGACGTTAATGGTAACAAATTTATCGGCTCTGAGTTCATTTTCAAAATTAAAGCTAGTGATAAATAGGCTACGAACTTCGATGCTCGAAGGGAGATTGAAAATTTTGACTCTCCTCAGCTTGGAAAGCGATGTGTTGAGAAAATTAATTATTTAAAATTAGACATAGGCCCATTTAAAATCTGTTCCTTCTAATCGTTTGTAAACAAATTACTTTCCTGTTCCTGTAAAAGGTTCGCTTTTTTAAAGAAAAATATTGGTTGCGCTGTGCCTCTTGTCCTAATTTCACTTTAAGTACATTCGATGTGTTATGTTTTGCTTTGATTTTTATTGTTTCGTTTCTAATGCTAATGTGGGGAGAAAGTCATTAGGACCTTGGCAGACTTAAGCAATTTAAACTACAAAGATTTGGGGACCCCGCCGCAAGTTGTGCCTAGGCGCCCCAAAAACCTAAAACCGGGCCTGTTGGCAGAGGCGCACCACGGCAAAGTGGCCGAAAATTTACTATGATAAAACACATTTGTTTTTGCGGCGTCGGCACTATTCTGTTTTTTTTCCGATAGCGATGATTATCAATGTGTTGATTTAAAATTCTCAAAAAGCAGGTGTATCGACGTTATATCATTTAAGTAACATAAAACCAACAAGGATGAATATTTGAAAACATTACCACGGAACTGATTTTTACAATTATTTTGCAAACAAGGTTTAGTTCAGCGTTTAGCCCCCAGCCTAGTGTCTTATAATAACCAAGGCGAAATAGACTACTTAGTTATACTACTACCAAGGACGATGGTTTACTAGTTGCGAATTCCAATAGGAGCTGGAAGAAACTATCGAAAAAAGGTTCAACATCCCCCGCATGCTTAAATTTTAGTTTTTCTATGTTTTATTTACTTTTGGCATCACATTTTCCCTCACACTTTGGACCATAAGATAATAGTTTAGCTATTTAGAGATAGTTATTCTTAAGAAATCTTAAAGCCCACTATATCAAATATCTCAGAATTCAAAGATCCAATTAATAGAATTAATCCTAGTTTTTAAATAATTAAAATTAATCTTAAACTAAAAACTTAAATATTTTTCGAATCTGATATTTAAAATTACGGTGAAAATTTTGACCGTTAAATAATAATAATAATGTATATTTTTCAACTTAACAATAACACAACATTAAATAAAATTGTTGACCGTTGAAATAAGTTTTTAACCCCAGAGCTGATGGGAATATGTTTTTTAACGGTAACCCCACATTAAATAAAACACTCAAACGTCGAGCAAAATGGTATAAAGGAAACTATAAGCTTATGTTATGAAAGAACATTAACTAGTACTTTTTATAAAGTATCCTGGCCTTATTTTTTAAAGTGGCTCTTACGTGACAGTCTATAACTTTAATATGTCAAGTCTTAGAGTGCGCGCTTCAGACCCGAGGAATGTAGATTATTCTAACCGCGCGTGCAAATCGCACGTGCGAAGAACATACTAATAAGGCTGTGTCTTGTGACGAAAGAGCTTCATATTATGGTTTATTTTCATTCATTTTGTTTTAGAGAAATATCTATTTAAATAAAAATTATGTTTCAATAGGTATTCCATAAAATAAAACCATAAAAAAGTATAAAATATTTTTCTCTACTTTAAGGGTTTAAACTTTTTAATACTTTATTGGCACGCGCGTTTCCCACGTGGACTTCAAATATCAAATATATAATCTTTATCGAGTCGATCGCGCTCTCTATCTTCAATAACTATAGCTAGCAACGTAGAAAAACCTTTACACGTGACCTCCCGTAATTTATAGAAAACATTTGGCTTACTAGTGCCTAAAAAATCTCTTAATATCTTGATGTAAACCAAATGCTCTAAGAACGAACCATATGAGACATCTCTTAAATTGAATTCAAATTCGCGGGTTTGTGTACCGTCTAGTGGTAACGCCATCCAAAAAGGGGAGGTAAGTGGTGACCTCATAATCAATGTTCTCAATCGTACTATGATAATGGTAGAATGGGGATCTAAGAATAATCTTTTCGCCACGAATTTCGCGACGGCGCTAGGGGTCCTCTAAGCAGACGAAGTGTGTTTATTACTCCGGTAGTCTTAACAACGCGTGCTTATTTTATTTTTAGCCTTTACGACGCGTGTTTTCAAACGACCCTTAGCACGGTCAAGCCATTCGCGGCGAATATTGGGCTTGCAAGTACCTATGTCCATAGACCAAGTTTATAATGGTCTATAATTTAAAACAAAAGTTATGTTTTTAAGTTTTTACGCCGAATTAGCTTTACAGCAATAGCTGCCATCTTTTATATTTTCGAAATTTATCGCTTTTTTAATAACTAATCTCTTGGCCTTTTAAGTTTGTAAATCTGCCGTATTTATGTAGTTCTAAAAGCTAGAACTGCCTACTTAAAATTGGGCTTTACTATAGACTTCGTGCGTAGCTTTAACTTTGGTCAGAAGTATCGCCGCCTACCGACTGAATTTTAAATCGAATATGTGAAAGCTGTCACTCTGTTCATTAAAAATTACCTTGATATAAAAGCTAAACATCTCAGCTTATGAACATTAATATTCAAAAGTCGTTTCTTCAACTAGTTGACCGGTAATATAGAAGATTGCGCTATCTTTTCTAAGCTCGAAGCCTATAATTATAAAAATCTATACGAGCACGGTCATTTTAGGTAGACACTGCCAACGCTTCGAAAATCCAACCCAAGGGCACCAAGCAACAATACAAAAACAATTAATAACCCTCATCTAAATTCCTACTCTCAATTGAGCACTAACCAAAACAATAACACTCTTAACACACTAAAATTAAAAAAAAATGGATCCGGATCTAACAAATAAAACAAACAACTAAACCACCTAACAAATACTTATTTACATAGGCCTATTTCGTCTGCACAACATGTCCGTGCCCATCGCGGGGCCGGAGAACCCTAACGTTTCCATTCGCGTAACTGTAAATTGTAACCCAACGTTACAAGACCGTGTAGGTAGAATTTTCCTACGAATATTCGGACCGCAATCTACTTCTGCTCCAATTATGTTTTCGGGAGTAGCTAATTCCCTACTAGTGGAACCTGTAATCTCATTTCCGCCGTCATTGCGCTCATGGTAGTGTTTTAGGTTTTCCACGTGGTGCGTACCGCAAAGTCTCTTCCCACTTCGTGTTTCTAACACATACGTATGATTCGACAGCGGCTCTCTTATCTTATAGGGCCCACAATACTTGGGCGCCAATTTCGCGGTAAACGTGTCAGGAGCCGACGACTGGAAGGGCGATTTCGATAAAACCCTCACCCCCTTTTCGAATTTCACGTCTCTACGGTGTTTATCATACGATGCCTTCTGTTTAGCCAGACTAAGCTTGATACTCTCCGGCGCTTTCTTAATGGCATCAGAAGTACTTTTAACTACCGTGAGACTTCGGATTGCTCGGGCGCCTTTACTCAACACGTCGTCTAAATTGACGTAATGAATAAGCGCTGGAATGTCCGCCACAGCTCTAATATATCTTCCAAATATTAAATACGCGGGACTATACCTGGTGGCGTCTTGTAATTTAGACCGCTTCGCCATTGTCCCAATTTTGATGGTTGTCGCCTACATATGAGGCTATCAATCTCCCCAAATCTTTATTAATCCTCTCAGTAATATTATCTTGGGTATAATACACTGAGTTGAACGTTGTTTAACTCCCAAGATTAGGAAAACGTCACGCACTACCCCGGACGTGAATTGTTTACCATTGTCCCTTACGACGCAAAAGGGCAACCCAAACCTGGAAAACACCTCATCAACTAATTTTTCGGCAATTGTTCTTGTTGTAGCTTTGCGAAGGGGGAACAACTCCTCCCACTTGGTTAGATAATCGGTGACGGCTAGAACGTAGTTAAAACCTTTTTTGCTGCGCGGATACAGGCCTTTAAGATCCATCCCAAGAACCTCCCAAGGGCCACCTATCGACGCGCTTTTCATTAAACCGCTGGGAGCTTGATTTGAGCTATTATACGTGTGGCAAACGTCGGAAGAGCGACAATAGTTCCAGACATCAAACGTCATTCCGTCCCAAGTATAATTATTGCGAACTCCAACCAATGTTTTCTTATCACCAAAGTGACCCATAGAACGAACGTCGTGACCTAATTTGAAAATTTTGCCATGTATTGAGCGAGGATTTTATATCGGTCATCTCCAACATCGCGGAATACCATACCGTCTCTAATATCACATTTGAGCTCATTACGCTCCACCCATTGGTCTAATTTGTCTGTGGAATCTAAATTTACATTATGTATAAGGTGGCTAATTAGTCTGCCGATACGTGGGTCTTGAGCCTGAGCTTACTTAATTTCTCCTGAATCTAAGCCCGCGAGGCTGGTGGGAACGGTAGATAGCGATACCGACGCGGTCAGCGCATTGAAATGACCTTCTTCGACGGCGACATCTAGAGCGGGAGCCCGCGAGAGGGCATCGGCCACCACGTATGAACTACCCGGTAAATGATGGAAGAGAGCGCGTACCCCTTCGCCATGTAAATCCCCTAACAGGTTGTTGAACCTTCACTGGAAAGTCGCGCCCGAGTTCCATAACCCAAACATTAATACCTTTGGCTTGAAAAAGCCTCTGTGGGTGGAAAAAGCGGCTATATCTCGCGAAGACTCGTGCATAGGCACTTGCCAATATCCCGATCGCATATCGAGGGTGGTTATGAACTTCGGCTTGTGGAGAGAGTCTAAAATATCGTCAATTCGAGCCATGGGGTACGCGTCTTTCCTAGTTACTCCGTTTAGTAGGGGGTAATCTATACAGAGTCGATCTGTGCCGTCGCTTTTCTTAACTAATATGGCGGGAACCGCCCATGGACTGTAGCACGGTTCGGCCAGGTGGAAGTCTAACATTTCGTCGATAATGTGGTCCATGCTTTTCCGTTTTGCAGGGGCATAACGATGCGGGGCATGGGAAATTGGGGTGCTGTTTCCAACATCGATGTAATGCGCTATGTAATTTGTCGTTCCAGGGGTAAGAGATAAAACATCGCCATACGCGTGGACGAGGGTCTCTAATTTACCTTTATTTTCTCTAAGCAAGTAACAGCCAATGCCGGTTTGATGCTCTTTACGTCAATATCGTCATTCTGCAAATTAAAACATCTGAACTCGGCCCCCGACCGCTTAATAAATTTAAAATTGTCCAATTTCTCGGGCCAGCTTCCAATACCGTGGCCATAATCAATTACTATTCCAGTTTCCACTAACAAACCTGGGCCTACCTGACACGGATACAAAATGTCTTTGACGTCAAGAGCCTCAAACACCACTTTTCTACCGTGGAGCCCAAATGGTACTTCCACAGCACCATCGGCCGCTAAAGGGGACGAATCAGGTTGCAATAATGAGACTAACCTAGAGCGCGTTGGAAAACCCTCAGTGGCAAAAATTTCTTTAAAACGGGAATTTATCAAAGTATGGGACCCTGGTGAAAGGAGTGTTCCCTATAAAAATATCTAAAAAATCTAAGCCTTGCCCACGGTAACGCGATGTACCAAAACAACTTTTCGGGCTAGACTGTAAAGCATTTATTGACGGGGAAACGCGGGGGTAGTTCCTAGGGGGCATTCACGTTGTATGTGGCCAGCCCGACGGCACTGAAAGCACGTAATGTTCCGGCAGACCCTTTCAATGTGACCAACTTGACCGCACTTAAAACAGATCGGCCTACCGTCACGCGTGGTGATATCACGTTGCGAAAGTAGCCGTGGTATAAACGGGGGATTGTATGGAGGATAGCGGGGAGCGAAATTTCGGGGCGGGTAGTCAAACCTTTTTGCCACACGAACCACTTAGACAGCACAACCCAACGCGGATTTTTATAAGTCCGCACGGCCGATTTCTTGGTCGCGGGCTACCATGGATGTTTCCAACTTAACTAGCCACGTCTTAGCGGTAATTGCCGTTTAGCGTTCCGGTTCGACTTGTCGGTTCAGTCCCTCTTCCACATCTCCTTGTTTTGCCATGAGTCCCTCGTTTTGTTTCCAAGCCATCTCACGTGGTCCGATTTGGTGGGAAAGTCATTTTCCAATCAGGGTACTTTAGCCTAGATACGTTTGATTGGGGCCCAGCCAATGAAAACCACAGCGTAGTAACGCTTACTCTTACGATAAGGGACCCAGGAGCCGGTCACCTCAGAGGGTTGACCAGAGCATTCCCAATTACTCAACTTGTGAAATAACGTCAACCCCGGCGACACCAAGACGCCACATATAAATCAAACCGAAAATAAGACACTTAGAAAATAAAATGCAATGCGGAGTTTCTCAGAACTCCGAAAATTGGCAATCCTCAATTCGGAATAATAATAAAAATTGGGGCAATGAGAGAAGGGGTTACTGGGCTCGCGATGGAAAAAACGAATAGGGTTAGACCTCGCTCTATCCCAAAAGACGCCACGGCAAAATGAAAGGAGAGAGAAGACCACGTAGGCGGAACTTGGGCTACCTGTGGCCACAAGTTAACTTTTGCTGTGCAGTCTTCGCAGTGTGGATATTGATCTTTATTTTAAAATACATTTTTCATAATAATTTAACTTTAATTTAGGACGGCTAGAGTTCTAAACAATGTGAACTTCTGAACAGGAGTGGAAGAAAAGCGGTGGTTAGTAATTCTCAACAATAAAATTAACCAATAAATAAATATCATAAATAGTCGATATTAGCCCCAATAAAAAAACTGTTTGTCAGTAAAACAACAATTTATTTATTCCATAAATGAGTAAACAACCGTCTAAGAAATAATCGATCGAAGTCAGCCAGAAGTTGAACTCCAGGCCCTGTTTACGCCACTCGTAGACAGAAGAGATGAATTTTTCGAAATGATCGGACGGCGTCTGAGAATCAACAGATTTTATTAATTTTGAGGGGCTAACCACTTCCTTAAATTCTGTACACCAATTACAGCGAGTTCATTCTTTGGGAGTGCTTAATCTCTATTCGATTGCGTAATCACTATAGTAGAGTCAAATCTACGGGCTTGTACACGGATTACGGATAGTGAACAGCCCCTCGATTAATTGGAATATTGGAAAAATAACCGTGAGGCCCAAGATAATACAGAACTCCGTACCCTAGATTTGAATTCAGCCATTGACAGATTAGTAACGAAGCGATAAAGAAATTAAATAGCGTTCTTTAATATAATATAAACAAATACACGTTAGAGCTTAAGTTAAATACGTTAAATACGACGAGCGCTTCTTCTCGTAGGGCTGCCCCAGAAATGGCGTCCGCTTTGTTAAACGGGATTCCTTCAAATGAAACATTACTGCACCGCCGTGTTTCAGAAATTCTAATTTAGTGAATAAATACAAAAACGCTTTTAATATAAACAATTTAAAACCAAAACGGAAAAGAGCCCTATTGAAATGAAGTTGAGTCTATGCGAGAGTGATGTGTTAATCAGGAAAACCGTTGAAACCTATACGCAAAGTCAAAATAGGGCATTTCAAGTGCAATCAGTGTACGAGCAAAAGCACAGCAGGCTGCCTATGCATTTTCAACGTGAAATATTTAGTTTTATTTGGCGGAAGTGCGTTGGAAAAGAAGAAAGATACGCCGAAGAAGTATTTTTTGAAGAGGAGCAGTATCACGAGGTGCTCCTTATCGAGAATAAACGACGCGAAAGTACAATTGAGGATGAAGCGACAGTTTGAATAGAGAGATAGATCGACGTAAGTAAAAAGATGTTACACGAAACAATGATATTATTCGTATTTTTCAAAGCACGTTATTGTTTTTAACATTAGAGGTTGCCAATAACTAAATTCTAAAAGAGCCTTACATTGCTCTTACTATCAATTTATATTTTTAAGGGATCTTAGGTCTCATACAAAGTTTTACGTCATAAGTAACTTTAGCTACATTCAAAATTGTATTAATTGTTTTATAAAGAGACAGCCCTTTTCAAGTACTTTTCTATAGATAAGATATTTATGTTACTGTAAATGTACTTGCTTGGAGCCATTCAACGACGCGGTCACAAGAATAACACAGAAAAACAATTCTTTGAAATTAGCTCAGTGGAAAACGCGAGTTTTTTTAATAGTTGAAGCTCTTGGAACGTTTCAGACTTTTGACCGTTCATGTAAGTAATTATTTAAAATATTTCATATTTAGACACAAACGGAATAGGAATATAGTAGACAGACCTCAATCGCAGTCGCAATTACTCCTGGCCGAGTTCACATAAGACGGTTAAATGGTTAGAAAGCAAATAGATTAAATCGGCGAATTGTACGTTATCGGATTTTACATAGCCCTGTTTTTGGTCGAATGTGACACCAGCCGCGCTTGTGTCTTCTATGGACCTGGGCGAAAATAATTTAAGCGACCATTTCATTACGCAAATTTTAAAACTAAGGTGGCTAAGTAACAAGGTTGGTAAAAAATAGTGGCCAAGTAATACCAATTTACAGTAACGGGACCGAAACTAGTCGGGTGTAATATTTATGTTTTTCAAATAAACGTTTTTGTGCTGTTGTAATTTCCATTGTCCTTTCATTTTTTTAACCAACAGGTAGCTAGAAATATTTCTTACTTACCAATTAAGTCAAAATTAACCAAAGTTTAAAAAAACTAAGGGTACTTTCCGTGTTTACGAAATTCTGGAATTGAGCATGTACCAAAATCAACTAAAGCCACGGCCACATGGCAGTAAAGACCCGGCAATTGTTAAAAATAGCTACTAGTATTATTCTTCCATTTTATTTTTTAGAATCTACACGACTCGAGTGTTTATCGGCACCACAAAGTCTTGCCGGAAACTAACGTTTTTTCATTTTATGGAAAGTTATTAAATTTTATATTAAGCAGCGGATAGGATTGACGAAAATAAATATTTTGGTTCCTCGTAACGATGTTTATTGAAAAGTGTGTAAAATAGAGCGCTTAACTCGTTATAATTGTTCCATATTGGAAAATTTAGATTTCCGCTCGTACAATGTTTAGTTTCAACGAAGACACGAAAAACTATTTAAGGTGATGAGTAAATAGCAATTTGACAAACTGCTACTGTTTATTAAGATAGTTTCGTTTTTACCGTTACCTAAACCATAAACGTATTACTTCAAGCTGGCGCCTCTTCATTTGCGGCCGGGGATACACGTTGGAAACCAAGCTGCAGTTACGCTGCACTTATTAAAAAAGCAACGGTTCCGCCGGTGGCTCTGAGCAACTTCTAGCTATTGTTCGGTAAAACCGGGATATGATAAAAAAAAAGTGATTTGACGCAACTAGATCAATGGTAAAACTTTCACACGAGCTGACCTGGCAAAGTATGTGACATCGCTAAAAGTCAATGAACGAGTTAGTGCCATATTTTTCACACTTCAACATTTTTCTTAAAGTTTTTTTCTAGAATGACCGCGAGTTGGTAAAAATAATTTGGCCAAAATTGGTTATTTTTATTAACTATTTATTTAAATAGCTAGTGGTTTTTTATCTATGTAGGAAGGGTTTAGGCTGGAGATACTAGTACATAAACTATTTTTCCCACAGCCGCAAGCGAAGTTGGGGCTGGTCGTCCCATTGCTGTGCCTTTTTGGTTCGACTGCCAGCAGTAGGATTATCTCGCTGTCAATAGCTGTTTCGTCACTTGTCAGAGCGGTTGACGCCTGCGCCGGGTCATTTTGATGACACTTTTGGTGATATGCTATCCCAAGCGCCCCAGTTTATAATTACTGACCCAAAGTGGGTTCATCACCGAAATGAATATTTAAATGCTATTGCTACACTCTATAAAAGGAAAATTTTGGGTACAATTTGTGTTCGATCCAAATTTGGTAAATTGTGTTATCATCTCTAATTTGGGTAGTTCTATTTCACCCTATGTATTTGGGTCAATATGGTAAGAACATGTCTAGCCCATCTTTGGTAAATAATACCCAAAGTTTCAGTGACATAAAATTGATCGTCTGCTACAGATTCTTAGACTTCAAATTCTGTAACATCTTTCAATAATAATTTTGAATTTGTTCCAAGTCATGGTTTTTGCTAAATTAATTAATTAATCTTTTAATTATATCTCCCGCTCAAACTTAGAAGACTCCTCCTATTTCTTAACATTTTACAGAAACATAAAGCAACTAGCTACTGGTAGCTAGCCAAATAACTTGATTCTTCTTGACTGATAAATATTTTTTCTCCACTTTGACATTTCGTGTTCATAGGTGGGGTGGTGGAGTGGTTAGCACTTTCGCCGCGAAGCAAAAGGAGCTGCGTTGTGGCACTGGGTGAAAACTCGGAACTACTCCTTCTGTGTCGAGTTTGTAAGTTCTCTCCTCACTGGTTAAAGGGGATTTCCCCTGAGTTATTCGGTTTCTTCTTTCCATAAAGACTTGTAGCGGTTAACGGTAAAAGTAAGTGTAGGGAGATGTTTGCTCGAGTGGCATGAAGGGCTTGTCACCACCCTCCTACGCATTGGAACCCGGCCACCTGAATTAATGGCATTAAAACTCGCTAGATGACTTTGGCCTAAGGTGGGGCCTAGGGTGTTAGCCTAGCAGATTATTATAATAATTTTTGTTAAAAATAATTTACACTTTATTTGTTAAATATACTCTTATGGCAATAATATAGTAAATAACTAACATAACTTATCTTTGGGCATATAAGAAGCTAAGCTAATATCAAGGTGCCAACATTTGAACGTTATATCTGTAGACTAAACCACATAAATACCCCATGGCTTATCCTTCACATGATCAAATATAATTGATATTAAAATTTATCAAACTTGAGTTTTTAACATTTATTTTGCAAACTTAAGGTAAGTGTAAGGTAGGCTTTCAAGATTAGTTAAACAATTTATGCGGCTAGGCATTGATATTTTTAGAAATTTACCAAAAATTCTCAGCCGTGCCTCCGTTAACTTTGGTCAAAATGAAAATTTTCATTTTCAATGAAGTTATAACGCAGATAAGGCTACGGTGTTTTTGCAAATTTACAAAAATAACACTGCCTATAGCTACCTTAAAATAATCTTGGCTGAAGTCACCCTCACTTTGAGCTTTTATGGTAGGTCAAAATTAGGGGTGTGCGAGTCCTTTTGTATGGTTTCGAGTCGAGTCTCGAGAAATGTACTCACGAATATCGAGTCCAATTCGAGTCTTAATTTTCTGGTCGAGCCCAGTTCGAGTTTTAACCGTACCGAGCCACTTCTAACTTCTAAGAGTCTCATAGAAGTTTAAGTAAACTAAAAGTCTTAACTTCTTAAGACTATTGTAAAAACCTAAAGCCAGCTTGTTGAGTCACGCTATCTCCTTTAAAACAAAGGGCAAACCAACCATAGAAAATTAAAACAGCTACCATAACGCGATTACTGGATTTCACCAGCTGGTGAGCCGTAAAATGCAACTACGCATTAAAAAAAAAGAGACAAAAAACCAACTTTTTGGACTCGTCCAAAAATTATGAACTCGTAAGACTTGTCCAAAAATTAAGGACTCGGTAGAATATTCATAATAATTCTTAAGCTTTGGCAAAGGGTACTCGTAGTGGTCAGAAGATTCTCACAGATGAGTTAAGCAATGTTATATCGCGGCGTTTGGTCATTTCTATGTACATTTTCATAGCGTAATTCAACTGCGAGCATCTTCTGACTATTATGTTGGCTGTAAAAATATTACATTATCCAAAATGGGAAAAAAATAGGTTGAATTTTTTAATTTTGAATTAAAAATTTTATATTCTTGAACCAGTTGTAGTGTAGATGGTTAATTCTGACCGACCGTAAAACTCAAAGCGAGGGTGATTTACAAATTCACCCAAGATTATTTTTAGATGGTTATAGGCGTCCTTATTTTTGGTAATTTATGTACTACTTCTAAATTAATGTAGTGTTTTGAGGTTCAGATCCTTCTAAAAATTTTAAAGCTGAAGTTTAATAATAGTTGTCTTGTTCGTTAGGTTAACACATTTTGAAAAGTTTTGCATCTGCCTGTTCGTGTAGAATTGTTTGAAATGGATCCTTTTGTTGAACAAAAACTTAAAGAATGGTCGTTGCTAAATTTTAAAGAAAACTTTATTGGTATTTATTTCCTAAATCAGAATTTTCTTAAAGATTTAAACTAGTAATTCATTCATTTCAGCAAATTGTATAGATGAAGAATCTTTCTCAATGCTTACACCGGAGGATGTAAAAGAGTTAATTTCCCCTCTTGGTCCACGGGTTAAGTTTTTGGACTTTTTTAAAATCTACAAAGATGAAAAAGAAGATGGTAAAGGGTAAGCTAGAACTTTTTTCAGCACTGATAGGTTAACGTATTGTTGAAACTACTTGTCAAACATGGGTTGCATAGGCTTTAAGCGTCAAAAAGCAATAGCTGGTAGTCCACAAAACCTGGTGCATCACTTAAGAAATTTCCACTGCTTACGAGATGGCTCTGGATATTTTTATTGTGCTCAACCGCATTGTTACCAGTCTATAGAGGTCTGGGATGGTTAACTTTTATTCAATAGATAAAGCTCTCAAAATTATTCGTAAAACGTTTTGATCAAGTAATTTATATTTCTGTATTATCCGATTAATTTTTTGATAGATTTGTAAAATTAATCGGAAAAACGACTTTTTTCGATAAAAAGCTCAAATTTTACGAATAATACATGTTTTTTAATAATTTTCCGAAATATTAACCGGTACATTTATTTGTTTACATTTTTTCCCAAAAAAAATCAATTTAATCATGGATAATGATTAACCGTTACCGACCTCTACCAGTCTAATTCAAATGTTTACTCCTTAAAACGTCATTTAACTAATACTCTGCTATATATATATATCTCTCTCTCTCCCTCTATACACACACATATATATATATATATATAGAGGGAGATAGAGAGATAGATAAAGATATATATATTAAGAATGAGTTTCTGTGGATTCAATACATATGATACTCTAATTGGTATAAAACAACCGCAGATGAATAAGAGTAGCATTAGTTCGTGTTCGACCTTGGACTCCGAACCCTGCAGGAGCTCCGAAGAAGACAACTCTTGCACATCTACGTGTTCTGACAGCTCAGATATTTTCATTGTATATTGGTAAGCAAGTGAAAGTGTCGAAACAATTCCAATTTCAATTTATCAATGGAACCGATGATTATAACACAGTCGCCAATGAAGTTGCTGTATTCGAAGAAATGCTCGATAATGATGATATTGAACCTTCGTGAAGTTGTAGATGAAGTCCTACCTATTTCAGAAGCACTTGGTACAACAACCAAGAAATATTTCTGTTAATGCCTATCATCATACTGCTTAATTGTTCTCATATCATAAAACTAATTTTCAGCATTCCACACATTACAAACAAGTCACCAATAATGATAAAAAGCAAAGTTAATTCAGAAAGAAAATTTATGATTGCTCGTACGTTTCATTTTGGTTTTAGTCACAAATTGATTATTTGCTTAGATGAAAATGATGATGAAACTTTCCCTGCATTACTTCAGGAAGCCCAAAATGTATTCATATCATCGGATATAAATAAAAACGACAGTCACCTAAAAATGAATTCGTGTATAACAAAATTAAACACTAGAGATCTCATAGTTGAAAGTCATTATAAGACCAATTTTGGTTAGTACAGCAGAAACAAAGTCACTTCGACGATGGTAAATTTAATTAATAATGGTGAACGACAGAAAATAAAAATATTAAATTCCCTGAAACTTACTACGGTAAGAAAAACTACGTCAAATCTAATACTCTTGATTGGATCAGTTTATGTTCTTCTGGTAGTATAGAGAAGTGAGGAAACTAATTCAATATATTTCAGGGCTTCGATGATCTCAACGAAAGACGAAGAGTTGAGGGAATTAACCTTCTTTTAAGAAGGATTATTAAGAATGGACCTTAAAAAGTGAAATGTATAGTTTGTTCTAGACACTCGAAATGTACTCACAACGTCGATTAAAGACCAATATTACACACTATATGAAAATCTAAGTGTAGGACCTCATATGTATATTTTGTTCTAGACACTCGAATGGTACTCACAACGTCGATTAAAGACCCATATAACACACTATATGAAAATCTTATTGTAGGACCTCATATGTATAGTTCGTTGTAGACACTCGAAAGGTTCTCACAACGTCGATTAAAGACCAAAATTACACACTAATTTAAAATTTAAGTGTAGGACCTCATATGTATAGTTCGTTGTAAACACTCGAAAGGTACTCACAACGTCGTTTAACACACGATAAGAAAGTCAAAATTAAGGACCTCATATGTATAGTTTGTTCTAGACACTCGAAAGGTACTCAAAACGTCGATTAAAGACCAATATTACACACTATATGAAAATCTAAGTGTAGGACCTCATATGTATAGTTCGTTGTAGACACTCGAAAGGTCCTCACAACGTCGATTAAAGACCAATATTAAACACTATATGTAAATCTAAGTGTAGGACCTCATATGTATAGTTCGTTCTAGACACTCGAAAGGTTCTCACAACGTCGTTTGACACACGATTCGAAAATCAAAGTGTAGGACCTCATATGTATAGTTCGTTGTAAACACTCGAAAGGTACTCACAACGTCGATTAAAGACCAATATTACACACTATATGAAAATCTAAGTGTAGGACCTCATATGTATAGTTCGTTCTAGCCACTCGAAAGGTTCTCACAACGTCGTTTGACACACGATTAGAAAATCAAAGTGTAGGACCTCATATGTATAGTTCGTTGTAAACACTCGAAATGTACTCACAACGTCGATTAAAGACCAATATTACACACTATTTGAAAATCTTATTGTAGGACCTCATATGTATAGTTCGTTGTAGACACTCGAAAGGTTCTCACAACGTCGATTAAAGACCAAAATTACACACTAATTTAAAATTTAAGTGTAGGACCTCATATGTATAGTTCGTTGTAAACACTCGAAAGGTACTCACAACGTCGTTTAACACACGATAAGAAAGTCAAAATTAAGGACCTCATATGTATAGTTTGTTCTAGACACTCGAAAGGTACTCACAACGTCGATTAAAGTCCAATATTACACACTATATGTAAATCTAAGTGTAGGACCTCATATGTATAGTTCGTTCTAGACACTCGAAAGGTTCTCACAACGTCGATTATAGACCAATATTAAACACTATATGAAAATCTAAGTGTAGCACCTCATATGTATAGTTCGTTGTAGACACTCGAAAGGTCCTCACAACGTCGATTAAAGA
This sequence comes from Leiobunum rupestre, assembly GCF_980474605.1. NCBI lineage: Eukaryota > Metazoa > Arthropoda > Arachnida > Opiliones > Sclerosomatidae > Leiobunum > Leiobunum rupestre. Next base: position 2,053,195 of record NC_143394.1, read on the forward strand.
CCAATATTAAACACTATATGAAAATCACTGCCAAAATGAGTAGTCGAGAAGAGAAGAAGAACAGGTGCACAGAACGCCATTACGCCACCAACAAGAAAAGTAGTTTAATTCGCTACAGTAGAAGACACACCGGCGATAAACCCTTTAAATGTAATCTGTGTAGTTACACATGTGCACGGAAGGATTTTTTGTTGGTGCACCAAAAAACGCATTCGTTGGAAAAACCTTTTAAATGTAATCAGTGTAGTTACGCATGCACACGGAAGGATTATCTGTTGATGCACCACAAAATGCATTCAAGGGAAAAACCTTTTAAATGTAATCAGTGTAGTTACGCTAGCGCACGTAAGGATTATTTGTTGATGCACCAAAAAATGCATTCGGGGGAAAAACCTTTTAAATGTAATCAGTGTAGTTACGCTAGCGCACGTAAGGGTAATTTATTGATGCACCAAAAATCGCATTCGGGGGAAAAACCTTTAAAATGTAATCAGTGTAGTTACGCTAGCGCACGTAAGGGTAATTTGTTGATGCACCAAAAATCGCATTCGGGGGAAAAACCTTTAAAATGTAATCAGTGTAGTTACGCTAGCGCACGTAAGGGTAATTTGTTAAGGCAGCAGAGATCGCATTCGGAGGAAAAACCATTTCAATGTAATCAGTGCCGTTTCCAATCCAAATATAAAACCAATTTAATTAAGCACGAAAAAGCACGTCACGCTCAGGGGGCAAAGGCCCATAAATTCAACAAGATTTTCGTTTCGAAACAAAACCCCCCAGCACACCTAATTCACAGTATTCCCCGAAACCAAAGTGGCTCTTCCACAACTGATAACCGAGAACAAGTACACCAAACACCGTCACAACCACACTTATGTGACAACATTCGTCGTCAGACGGTAGTTAAATCTAGTTCGGTGCAGCTACAACGCATGACGATTGCTCAAATTAAATTTTGGACCTTAAAACTCGAACCTGTTGAAACTGACACGGATACCACTGAATACCTAAGCATTAAGAGAGAAATGGATTTCAGCTTCGAATACCGAGAAGACGATGTCAACTCTATCAAAAAAGAGCCCATTTGGGACTACGTGGATGCAGTACCGATTACGGCAGCCGTCAAACGAGAAGAGCTGAAATATGGACAATAACGAGGCAGTCTGAAAGAACCGAGACCTTCTTATCAAATTCTAGTTCGGTACAAAAAAAAACACTTTTGAGTTTTATGACGTAGTTATCTAAAGGCAATTTCATATCTTACTTTTCCAAGCTACTCGTCTGAAATTTCTGGTGACACGGCTTTTTCAGTTTTTTTTTATAAACATAGCACATAGTTTGTGTCGTTAACTGATGTCTTGGAAAGGCTTCCTTGATATTTTTCCGCTTGTAACGTCTTTTAAAGCAATTTTTTTAATTTAAAGTGATCTCATGTTTATTTTTACCTCTCTAGGAGGGGTTATACAATCATCGTGTATGTCTGTCTGTGTGAGTGTGTGGGTGTGTGGGTGTGTGTGTGTCTGTCTGTCTGTGGGCTGTGAACGCGTTACCAGGGCAAAGTCCAAAACGCTTTACCGGAGCAAAGTCGAAAAACCGTTTTTGCAGTTTAAAGGTTGGCAAAACCACCGTCTGACGGTGAGCGTTAACGGATCAATTGGTGGTTGGTGCGGTTTGGTTTGGTAGTTTTTTTTCGTTAACGCTCATTGTCATTGGAAATTTTGTTATTGTAATGTATACGCATAATGTGGGAAGGTTTGGTTCGTGTTATGGCGGTTGTGGGTGTTACGTGTGCAGTTTGTATGTATGGGCGTTTTCTCTCTAACTTCTTCTTATTGCCTTTTGGGACGGAACGAGTGCTGAGGGTTACGATAAACGTCTCAACGTCCAAATGGCAGGGTTTCCACCAACTGTTTACGGTATTCGTCTTGGTATAATTTGCGATCGCATCGGGCGGGATATGAACCCGAGACCTCCTGTTTGATAGGCGGACGTTCTACCAAAGAACCACCGACACTTATTACGCTTCATGGAAAATTAGACCTTCAGCTTTATCGGAAGCGTTTATTACAAATTAACAGAGTATTCAAATTCGGTTTTTATTAAAATAGAACGAAATTTCGTGTTCCATTTAAATTATTACATCGAAGATATTCTAATGTAGCGTCTTCTCTGTTGATAAAAAATAATGCGGCGCCCAGGTTTTGAACACGAGCCCTCCTACATGACAGGCGAACCACCGACACATATTACGCTTCTATGGAAATTATAGCGGAAGAGTAAATTAATGGTTTTTAAAGTCTACATTTTTTACGTATGAAATTTTCAAGGGCAAATCTTGTTTTAGCGCAGTCAGCAGAGATAAGAGGGTTAAAGGGTAGAACCTGTGGGTGATCCACTTTGTTAGATTTTGGTAATTTTTCTAGGGTTTTCTTATCGTCTTTAATATAGTTGTAATAATGCAAAGGCGTTTGTTAATATACGAGCTGTCGTTTAGTCAAGTGGCTCTATGTGCTTTGTTGATGGTAAAGTTTTTGCTTCTTGTTAATACATTTGGTGTGAATAATTGGATAAGTACGATTCCTAATTCAGTCATTGATTTCCTGGGTGTGCGAATCATTATATGATATTGGAAATTGGACGGCATTGGTCTTTTCATGCGGTATGTGTCACAACGTCAACTGGAAGTCAACGAGTCGGATTTTACCTTCCACCATGCTTGACATCCTTTTTAAAGAGCTATCGATCACGTGTTTTTTTCCACCAATAGAAAAGCACTTTATTCGACATATTTTCCCGCGAAAAGTAGTGCATTCCGGCAAAAGAAATGAATGTCAACTAATTAAAAACCACGAAAAAGTCTAAATTTAATGTCATTTAATATTCTTACCTTTTAAAGTTTTAAATCCGTTTAAATATTCGTTTTCTTGTAATATACTCCACCTGACATAAATTTGTGGCTAGCGCGAAATCACGTCATATTAGGCTTACTAAAAGCACTGATTTAAGTTACATATGTATCTATTTTAAAAAGTCGTATTATTGTTTTTAAAATGTCGTATTTTAGGTTCAATCATGTATCTACTTTATATACTTTATTTTGGAAAATAAATTATCAAATTATCGCAAGCGAAAGTTTAATATCCGCGTATTTTAAAGCGAACTATTTTTACCGCGGCGGAGTACATCGATACACTTAATGTTCTTGAAAAGGGGCGAGGGGGAAGGCATCACCAAAGCCAAGAATTTTTTCCCCCTTAAATAAGATGTCGCAGGCCGAGGCGATAGTATTAGACTTTATTTCAATATTTACTTTTGGTATTTCGTAAGCGAGAAAAATACAAATACCCTCTGTAGATATTTCATTCATTAAAATTTGCTCGTATTATATTCAACTGATAAACCTGTACTGTAAAAAGGGTTAAATTCAATTGTGCATTTTTATAGTACGTCTAACTCGCTGTTGTAACTACTTAATTTATATTATTATGAATAAATTAAACTCGGTTGTTTCGTCTCAATTATTTTATTTATAATTAAAATTTTATACCGGGCGGGATAGCACCGGGATTACGTTTTTAATAAATAACTCTGAATTGCGGAGATTTATCTTTAAGGGTCATCTCGAGAAATTAATACCACTAGGGACAATTCTTCCGAGGAGAGATTTATTTTGGCTTGCCAACTTGTTGATAGTGTGTTTAAAGAGTTCTTAATCAGTGGCGTAGACAAAGCTGGTATCCGGGTCAAAGTTCTCCTTTGTTCTAAGTCTTGAAGCTTTCATTACACCGGCGTATCTAAAGTAGGGTGGGGCCATGGAGGTGCATCTTAAATATACCTTCATGGTGAGGCATAAGTGCTCTGCTCTGGGCGCCAAAAATCTAAAATCGTATTTAAAAATTGTATTTTTTTTTTCAAAATGAAGGAAAAATACATTTTTTGGGCTGTTTTGGTTTAGAATATATGAATTTCTGAGCTCTGGGGTTATAACACCCATTGCCATCTTGCTATTTTTTGTATTTTGTGCCTTTAAGTATGTATACACCACTGTAATTATACCCTCCCCCTTTTATTTAGCGTAGATATAAAGAAATAATAACTTTTTAGTTGTTTATTTTTTTATTGCCATTTATTTTTATTTGATTGTTCAATTTTGCCGCGCGAACACCAAGTTTATAGTAATTGTGCCCCATAACCCATTTTTCAAACAAGGCCATTGGCTGCAAAAACGGTTTGGGATAATCAAATTCCATTGTATAGTAAATAGCCAAGAGTGCCATCAAAATTGAAGAAATCGAAAGTTCATTTTCCTTTTGAATAATTTGAAGTTCGTTTCCAACTATGACGCCCTTTTCAATTTGAGAATTTTAAAATGATATTAAACACAATGGGGGCCCATTTTTTCTTGCCTCCATTTCTGCCATGATATCCGTGTCCTATAAAAAACACATAATTTTTACAATTAAGGGATTCACTAGCGTTGAAATTTATTTGATTAGTCAACATAGCGATAGGAATAAATATAACTAAAAATTATTGGTCTGATCTATTATCAAATATGAAGAAGGAAGGTTTACAAAATTTCAAATTAACGCTTGAGGGCCATTTGCTATTGCAAAGAGTGCTGGTCATTTTAATGCGATTTATTTTATCTCTTTGATGTTCAGCAGCTTTAGGATTTAAGAGGCTCTATATCGGCAAGCAGGGCTATAGCCATGCGTAATACCAGCACAAAGGGACAGTGCCCCGTCAAAAATAGATCCTGTCCCTTAAAATTGCTCACGACCCCAGCACGAAGCTAGTCTATAATAAGTGGGGTGGTGGAGTGGTTAGTATTTTCGTCTCGCAGCAAGAGGAGCTGGTTTCGATCCAAGCGGCTATATAGTGGAACTGGGTGAAATATCCAGAACTACTCCGTCTGCATATACAGTTTGCAAGCTATCTCCCCTCTAGTTAAAGTGGTTTTCCCCGAGATCTTGGGTTTCCCCCTCGTATAAAAACTTGCTGGGGTTAACAGTCAGCTCCTACTAAGTATACACTAATTGTAGGATAATCTAAACTATATGAGCTCATAACGGTATTAAATAAGCCATATGTATCCCACAATATAAATGATTTTTTTAAACAGAAAATTATATACTCAAAATATAAATTCATAAACCAACGCCTAAACGCCAAACTTTCTACTTTATCATTTAAACTAACAAAGTTTGTCGTGGTTAAGATATTTAAAATATATATGATTACTTACTGACAGCAGTCCTCTTCTCTTTTGAGCACTTCAATTAATTAGTTTAATAAAAAAAATACTAAAAGGCAGCCTGCCACATGTGTTGGAGTGAATGTTGTACTTCTCTAGAATAAACAGAGTTATAATCCCGTGAGTTGCCGTAATTCACCGCGCGGAGTTTACAAGACCTTTTCAACTTATTTTTCGCACTTTAAGAACCTTTTGGTGTTCTTGATATGTGAAACGTGCTCAAAAAATCGAACTTATATTTCAGGAACACTAAATCATTTTAAGAACACAAACAAAAACCATAAGAACACATATGAAGGTGTTAGAACATATGTAGATCCCACTTAAAGAACACATACGTGTTCTCGTAGCGTTCTTGAAATGAGCTTGAAATTTGCAGTGTACTTGGTTTTCGCCAGTGAACATTGCATCGGTTAATCTAATTTTTTTATCCGATTATCCGTTACGCGGTAGGCTACATAGTTTGGTAGAATTCACAGGTGACTTGAAAACTCAGTTCCCGGACAAACGGATTTTCAAACGGAAGCGAGTCAAGCAACTCTAAACTGCGAAGTGACGTATATGGAGACGTAATAAATTGTCGTTTGGACCGTCTGAAGACGGAAGTACAAAATACAAAGTGGTCAAATGCCTTTACTGCGCGGAGTATAAGCAAAAGAAGAATTATATATTTCTTATGAGAAAAGTATACATCACTCTTTATTGTGAGCATAGAGTAATTAAAGTGCTTCGTACACGCGAGCAGTTTCGGTGATACAGGGTGTCCACTATAAAACGATCCAGGGCGAATAACTCAAAATAGGTTTTATCTAGGATTTTGAATTTTTCAGGTCACATAGCAGGCGTAGGGGGCATTGGACGATGAAAATTTCAAGGTCATTCAAAATCTATCTCGAGAACCATTGGATTTAGAGATTTTGTTCCAATTAGAAAAGTGTGCGCTACCACATTCTACGTCTAATACGCTTTGATCCGATGTAAATTGACCAATAAGAAGCCGAGAAAACGAAGAAATAAACCTGGGTGGTCATCAAGCTAAAAATAACAAAGATTCCAACCAACCTGTTTTCGGCGTTCAATTTTTAAGCTCCCAATTGATGAAATTAAGTCAGTTCAAATTTATTTAGACATAAAATTTGATGAGGAAAAACTTTCACTACTCTACTTTGTCCCCTCTTGCTAAGTGGGTTCTGAAACGTTTGTTACCCTAGCAAAAGTAGTCTGGAGTTTATTAACGATACAGCGTGGAATCTTTATTTTTAGCTTGATGACAACCCAGTTTTCTTTCTTCGTTTTCTAAGCTTCTTATTGGTCAATTTACATCGGGTCAAAGCTTATTAGGCGTAGAATGTGGAAGCACATACTTCTATAATTGGAACAAAATCTCTAAACCCAGTGGTTCTGAAGTGAGATTTTGAATGACCTTGAAGACATGGTTCAAGGACATTGAAATTTTAATCGTCCAATGGCCCCCTGGGCGTGCTATGTGACATTAAAAATGCAAAATCCTAGTTAAACCGATTTTGAATTATTCGCCCTGGATCGTTTTTTAGTGGACACCCTGTATAACAATGGTTGATGCCCCGTAAGATGCTTGTTAAATAAAACTCTTTTCAAACAATTCATCCAAGATTTCAATTTGGTTCAAAACGTCACAAAGAAACACGTTGTTCACGGTTTTACCTTCGATATTACTTAAATCCACAGCCAGAACTTGCCCCCTGTTCAATTTCAAAGCGGGGGCACCACCCTAGCTACTTTTATTCGGGCATATATTGGGTAAAGTTGTTGTTAACTCAGGATTCGAAGGTTTTTACCGTAAATAATAGGTTTTTTACCATATTGTCCTAGACATCTTGTTTTTGCCCTGCTTTCGTAAAAACGTTGGCACGCGCCTGCTAATTACCCACCCGTGGAGGTTTGCGTAGCACTGTATGCCAACATACGCTTGTTACTGCTAGAAAAGAATGTACTGCATCAATAGCCTTTCATAAATATTTGGAATCCTAGCCCAAGAAATTGGACATTGCTAAAATTTACTGTATTCGGTGGATTCGCTTTGTTAAAATTAGGTCCGATAACGGCAAAAAAAGAGTTAGATTAGGATTCAGCGAACCTATATTTTCCGTTATATCAGTTAATATTAATTTTGAGTATGGATTTCGGGGTAATTTACGTGGTTTTATATTTTCGCCTAAAAGTCGAAATAACGTTCCTTTATTTATGTCCGATTTTCATGAAAGCTATATTTTTGAAGAGCTGTGGTTTCCATATAACCTAGTTTTTCAATTACGTTGCTTAATTATAAATCTAATTTTAGGAGCAGCCTATACAAACCCCCGCAACTTCCAACATTGTCAATCCGTGTGTTTAGAGAGGTTTATACGCGAGTTTTCTTTTCGCATTTTTCAAAGCTGTTCTCACACTCGACCAGTTGCGTACCTAGACCCTTTAACACTTGGGGCGCATCACGAATTTGCCGCCCTCCCATTTTCCAAAAGTGTTATCGTTTAATCGTTAAAAACAGTAAAAACTACAATACAAGGCACTGTAGGCACACCACAACGAATAATTGTGTTCTAAAGGCTAGAAACCTTGCTTTATTATCTACAAATTATTTGAAATGTTCATGTGTCCCGCGTTACAGCAAAATTACAAAAACACTAAGAATACGCATTCATTCTTGCCAAATGAACAAAAAGCTAGTCTCACTACGAGAAAAGGATAAACGTTAACCATTACTAAAAACAGGCAATTTTCTTTACTTGAACGAAAAATATCGCCCTATAGAAAAAATTGCCCGGGGCGGACAGCCCGTCCGTCCTCCCCTAGGTACGCAACGTAAAGTTGAGCGTTAACGGTATATCGAATGTGAAACAAAATTCCGCACGCGTTTATCGTAGACACTCCGTCGAGTGTGAAACCAGCTTTAGTCGTATACGTCGGTTTCAACGTATGACCAGAATTAACAAATAAGTGTAACACTTTTCGGAGCAGTACATGTTGCTTCCAACGTATGATCCGACGTAACAAATATAAGTGTGACGCTTATCGGAGCAGTACGCACGTCGCCCTCAACGTCCGACGAAAAGTAACAAATAAGTGTGACACTGATTTTAATCGGGTTTTCGACAGGATTGTGTGTATTCTGACTGTCGTACGTCTTGTTTCGAAACGAAGGGCTTTGTAAATATCGGCCTGCATAAGCAAGGTGTCGGCCTTATTCGGCCAGCGGGCTTTGACGGATTTCGGGTGGCCAACCCCACTCATCTCTAAGAAATCGGAAGAAAAGTACTTCGGTACTATTATGTTGAAATACGCTTACGTGATATATTTAGTTATATAGCAAAGAAAAAAACCGTATGTGACGGTACCATGGTCACATTAGGACAACACGAACTTTCAGGACAAATAGTGGTTTCCCTAAGAGATGTAGACTGGCGTTGTTTAATTTATTTTAGTTACTTGCAAAATGCTATTTCTTCAAGTGTCTGATTTTGTCTTTTCGTTGAATAAAGAATTGATATGAACTTGGTTCCCGATTCTATATCATTAGTCATAAACAATTTCGTCTATATTTCCTCAAATAATAAAACTAGCTTTCTAGAGCATTGTGGGAGTGCCCAATAAGGCTCCCTACACCGACAAAAAAATTTAAACAGAGCCACGCGAGTCCGTCCGTGTAAAGGTTTGATATACGTTTACGTTAAATTTCGCAAAAACAAAATTTACCAAATGACAATAAATTTTGAATTTAATTTGCATATTGTGATATCATTATTAATCGTTTCCGATCGACGTTAATCGCATTAATTTTAATTAGGCTTACGTTAAATATAACATGTGGCAACATTTTGATGAGGGGGTATGAGTCTACCAGTGGTTGAGGGATACACAACATTGGACAAGTGGGGGTTGAGTCCAAAGAATGGCTAGATCACGCGTAAAACATCTCACGCCCGTATTGGCATCCCTCTGGCTACAGGTCTGGTGTCTACACCATCCACCCACCCTTTATTTAGGTCGCGCTCGCGATAGCCATGACGACATGGATATTGGTCAAGCTGATTATTATTAATTTATTTATTTAATATTAATAATAAATATAAATTATTTATAATAAAATATATTTGTTTTTAAACTTATATATATTTGTTAATGTTATATATCATTTAATCTTTATTATTACATTTTATATTTATAAGTTTAATTCCATCTTTGCAGGTGACCTGCGCAAATGTATTATAATTCTTCAAACATTTTGTATTTTGTTAGGCAGTTAGTGTGCTGTTACGCACTTTAAAAATTATGTCCGTGGCCCATGGACTACTTTTTTTTGTGTACATTACATTTTTGTTTCCAGAAATTTTTTATCGTAAATTTTGCATTGTTGAAGCTTGGTTCCGATTCATTCGGAACAATGATAAAGAACAAGTTAACCATTGTAACGTTTCCGGGACGAATTGGGGGGGGGGGCGACAACAATCACAAAAAGAACCAATAATGCCACTGTATTCTAAGCCCAGTTTGCACTATACAATTAATTGGCCCACTTTATTGTTACAAACTAATTGTAAGGAAGAAAAGTGTATACAATGAACAGGACAATTGTAACAATTGTTCCCACTTTTTCCGTTCACACTATACAATTATCAGGCTTACAAATAGTTGGATACAATTAAGTGGCCCAATTAATTGTACAGTGTGAACTAGGCTTAATAATTATAAAGTGTGGAATATTTAAAGTATAACAGTAATGTTTCTATTACCGCCTAGATATTTCCAATTTTAGAATAGACAAATCGTTGTGTAAACAATTATTCGAACAGCCACTTATTAAAAAAATAATAGGCAAATCGATTAGAAAACCAAATATTTTCAATGAAGGTTCGCCTCCCAGTGAACGATATTCGAGGAAAAAACCATGCCATTGCTCAGCGTGATCAAGATTCGCCTCTACTAGTTTTCAAAATTGAACATTCAATTCCGTCAATCGGGAAGATATTTCTCGACGACCCGCTATACGCTTTCAACTGAAAAACTGCCGCGCCGCTAGAGGGATTATCGCTCATAAGTGAAAAGATTAGCCCGTTGATCGGCCGATCTCGCTCACCGCGCCGTGATTTATCAGCCAGTGAAAAAAACTATTCCGCGTTCGCCCTGAGCCTGCTCAATTGAAGATAGATAAAATAAGATCGCCTGCCGTGAACACTCGCTCACTTGAAAAATCAAGGTCAAAAATTATGAGCGTTCATGTTGGACAGCTGCTCACAATTTTTGCCCACCTCTGTAATTTAATGCCGCGTGAAATGTTAATTTTCATATTCTAACATGTTTAAACATAATGATTTAAAACGAACAAATCTTCGATGATAAAAGGTAAATAATATAGTTGGCTTTCATTTCAACCTAAGTTTTGTCACTTTACGGTATTTGGTAATTCTAAATCCAGGGCCGGCGTTAGGGGGGGGTAAGCGGGGCAAAATTACCCGGGCCCGGGCCTCCGAAAGGGGCCCGCCGGAACGGGTGCCTAACTAAAACTATCTGACTATTTCCAAAAAAAAACAAATTTTGGAGTAAAAATTATCTGGGGCCCGAAAATCCTAGCGCCAGCCCTGTAAATCGATTTAAATAAAAGTTAGGTTAAAATTTTGGGCCTTGGGTATTATCACTGCCATAATTTAGGAGCCCGACTGTTCGGAATTTCGCCTGGAATTCGGTAACAGCTTCACGGCGCATAGTCAATGTAAAAGCACCGAGATATCAAATACAGGATACGTATTATCTTTGGTTGAACTAAACTATCAGTATTTTTTAATGTTTAATTTTTTGACGGCTGTTAAGTTTGACAACTAATAATTTTCGAGCTTTAAAATACCAAGGAGGCAAAACGACGGGCTGAGTATTTGCGCAGCAAAGGTAATAAGTTTTATGTGGTTGAACTAATATAACAATATTTTTTGAGTTTTAAATTATTTTTCTATGCAGGCCTTAGTTCGGCACTTTTATTAGAGACACTACGAACATTTAATTTTTAATAAATTATAAAATTGGGATGTAATTCTTTTAAAGCACCACGTCTCATAAATGGGCATATATTATAACAAAAACAGTTTAGAGCTCGTTATATTTATTTTCTTCCCTACACATTTAACATAAAAAAATTTAAAATGTATTATTATTTATTATTTATTTATTGCAATAATCTGCAACAAAAATAAAATAATAATAAGAATAAACTTTAAAATTTTTATGTTAAATGTGTAGTGAAGAAAATAAATATAAATATGGATACCTTTGTGGGCAAAATTGGATCAGAGATTTTGTGTTAAAAATTGGAGGAGCAGTGGACTGTGATTTGAAAGGCGGAATGACGTCATTCTGTTGTTCACACTAATAATTTTTAATACTTTAAATGAATTTGACATATTAATCAACAATAAAAATGATATATGTCCCTTTAAGGCTGCACATTTAACGAGCTCTAAACTGTTTTTTTCAGTTCGAAGAACTGTTTTTGTTATAATAGATATATCGACGTACTGCCGGATTTATCGGATTCTTATAACAACAACTTCCATAGATATATAAAATGTAAACCCGTTGAAGTAACAAGAGGAAATTCAAAACAGATATCGGTTAATTTATATGGGAAAATTGATTTTTCTCCTCCTGACAAGTTTCATTTTGAAATAGGCGACTTAGTTCGAATCAGAAAAAATTAAAAGCTAACTTCACCGAGGAATTATTCAAAGTAGTAGAGCGAATACTGAGAGACCCACCGGTATATAAACTCGAAGATTTGAACTCCGAGCTCATTTGGGAGTATTCTACAAAGAGTAAATACAGAAAATAGAGAAGGACCTCAACAATTGTATATTTAAAATAGATAAAGTTTTAAAGAGGACAAAACCTGACGGAACTTAAGAATTTATCTTGCGTTGGCGTGGTTCCGATTTCGAGTGTGTAATTCGAATTTGGAAAACAATTTCGGAAGAATCAAAAGGAAAGCTAAAAAAACAAATGCAACAGGTAATGGATTTCGAAAAAAAAAGTAATACCACCAGGGTAATATGGAGTTGAGGATTTACTAGAAATTCTGTCGGTTGACGATTTTGGTCAGAATGTAAGCTCTAGAGACAAGTTTCATTATAACAAACCAAATCGCAGGGTCGTGGTAACATTGGAAAGGAAGAACCAAATAAATTTCCCCCACGAAATTGCATCTATATTAGGGTTAACGAGAGACCCCGGAGAAGATGTAACTGTTGACACCTCCATGACTGCGCCTTTCAGCTGGGACATGGACGCGGGTTTACATTCCCTGTTCATCTACTCGGATATCGTTTAAGCCGATCGGTCGGTGACTCTGACTTACCCCTTTTGCGAATTATAAGTATTCAAGGGAAATGGTTGAGAAGGAGTTTTCGTGACCTCATTATATGCCTATATAATGATTGAAATTAATATTATAACTGAAATAGGCCGTCCGGTATATTTTGAACGGGGAAAAGTGCACGTTTCGTTACACTTTAGACCAAGAAGAAAACCTAAGGAAAATCAGATTTATCTGCATTTACGACGTCAAAGAAGAAACATGCCGTCTCATAATTTAGATTAATTTTCCGTAAGCGACTTTCAAAATTACTACTTGAATCAAATTGGACACGGATACATCCCTGTATATCGGGGTGTCGCTGTTCAAAGAGGGTATGGGCTCGGAAGTATATTGGCTTCAGCATTTCGATCTGACATGCCCATCTTACAAAAGGGAGCTTCCTTTTTAGGAAGGAAATTTTTAAACACAGGTGCTAAAATCGCTTCAGACATCTCCGGCGGGGTATCACTCAAAGAGGCTTTAAAAACTAGGGGGAAAGAAACTTTGAGAAGAGCCGCTGAGCACGTGAAAGCTCTCACCGGTAATGGTAAAAGGAAAAAAAAGCGTGGAAAATAATCAGTTCAGTTTGAACCAGGCGTAAGCGAAGATCTGCTCGCCCAAGCTCCGATATTTTTTCATAATGCCACTCGCCCACCTCCGCTCTCAAAACCTCATTAGCTCGGAACTTGATTTATTTCGCGTACCGTAAACTCAATTGGAATAATAGGAAAACAGTGGGTAGAATATAACCCTACATCAAACGTTAATGAAAATCAGACAATAACTTTCTCCATCACAAAAATATCAGCGTGCGTGCGTGTATATATATCTATTTATTTATTTAGTACAATTGGGAAACAAATTGACACATTTTCAAAAATCCAATTAGAAAACATGGAAGCCCTTTCTACGGCGCAATATCGTGTAGATTTGTGGTTCTGTAAACATCGGATCGTTGGCATGTTGTCAATATCCGATGCTTAGGGGCAATTGAAGTTGTTTAAGTCATGTACTTTTCGTCCCAGAATAATTGCAAGAAGGACGCACTTTTCGGCCCCCCTTAAAAATATAAAATCGCAATCTTCAGTCAATATGTTGACGACCTGGTTTAGCTTTGTGTAGGACGTATGACCCGCATTCCACAGGAGTCCGTGTATATTTTTCGATGTCCAAGCGTTTTGTTGTCTGCATTTAGCGGGGAGGGCGTCTTCGGCAAATGGAGGAGCAAACGTAAAACTACCCACTATCGGTGATGAATCAACAGTCAAGCCTGCGATCTCCGTAACTACTTCAGACGGTCCATCTGCGTCGTTCGTCCAATCAAATAATCGATTTCAATTACTATAGCTTTCACGTTAACCATTTAATAAACAAGAAAAAAATGTATGAGAAATTTGTTAAGAAATAGACCAATTAATAAAAAGTGGTATATCTAAGACTTCATATAGGAAAAAGAAAAACTAAATTAATTATTAATAATGAATTATTTTAGGTGAAAAAACACTTAGAAATATTTCCTCTTTGAATAATTCACTAAGATATCCTTACAAATTGAGAAACACTGCTGGAAAATATTTATCTCGATAGATGAACCCGAAGTCTTTTGCACGAATCTTGAAGACTGATGCTCATAAGTTTGGTACGCTCTTTTAATACCGAACGGCCGGAACCCTAATATCCGGTAGTACTTGCACGCCAGGTGGATAGTCGGAATTTCCAATTTTCCGAGTTACCTGCCGGAAGCGTCAATATCCAATTAACCAGGGTTGCCAGTTGGAACTTCCAACTTGCAGACATGATCGAAACCCACAGTTTACCGGAACTGCTTATATCCGAAAATATGTGAATATAAACCCGTGGTCAATCTGAGGAAAGCACAAAATCTACAACTTAGATAGAGGGATGCATTACTGCCGATCTTCCGATGGATGTATCCTACATCGAAGTGGATGACGACGCTAGTACGGTCGCAAAACTCAGATTTGGAAAATGTGTAAGATTTCGTTTGTTAAATTTATCTTCGTTAGCGGTGATGATGCAGAAGAACAATATACGGCACCAAAAACTGCGATGGGAGCTACATTACACGAAAATTACGCGCTTTTAGGACCCGTGTTCATGATTTCGGGTATTACTGGACGCAATGTGTAGGATTGTCTCCGATCACATGGATTTTGAGTAAGAATTTAAAGGGAAAATATATATATATATATATATTATCTGTTATGCCCCCCCCCCCCCCATTTAACTCCTGACGCTGACGGGATTGCCATACTGAATGACGTTATGACACTAATGATAACGAGGCGAAACGAATATCGCGACGTTCAACTTTCAGACTCCGAGTTTTCCCGCCTTAATAATTCGAAATCACTCATTCTTTATCAAAAAGAAACTTGTTAAATTTAGCTTGATCTTAAAGCAAAAGATGGAAGAGATTTAAGTCAGCGTTGAAAAGTATATTATACTAAAGAAGTTTACAAAGAACGAGTATTCCACAGTACTTAGTGGTGGAAATAACATACGAAAATGTAAATGTGAACGGTCAGAGGCAATAGAAAAAATTTATAAACTTGAACTGAAGATAAAAAAAATTTGAAAATTACTTTTTCTGATATAGCAAAACGCATAGTAAACATGAAATTTAAAATTTCACAAATCGAAATCCGTAATTTAAAAAAGATAATTCTAGGTTGAAGAAAGAAAATTAAGAAAACTTTATGCAGGAAGTAAAATTATTTTATAGAAAGTATTTTCTAATAGTCAAGTTAAAATGTTAATGGGAAAAGAAGATTTAGCAAACGAATATATTTGTACCTGAAAAACAAAATCAACATACCTCTGCCATACATTTCTACTTTAAAGCGATGTGCCTATAAATTAGATTTATCTGGGGGTATTTTAAATGGTGTTATCAATCTAATGAAAGCCCAAACCAAAAATATGCCTTTAATAGACAGAATAACAGTTTTAACTTACGATGAAGTGAATTTACGCTCAACTTATGACCCGAAACGTGAAATATCATTGGAATGCCTAGTCAAATGCAAGTACTCATGGCGAGAGGCTCATTCTCTAGTTGGTAACAACCAATTTATTACGCCTTTGATCAATAACTGACTAAAGAAATATTTTTCTCTACCATTAGATAAAGCTGGTTTTAAAATTCTCGCATGTGTTAGCGACATGGGCGCGAGCAACATGGGGTTCTGGCGTTCACTCGGGTTATCCATACACAGAACCCATTTTTCTAATCCAGCCAGTCCTAATGACGATATTTAATGTTTCGCCGATGTCCACCATTTGCTTAAACTTATACGTTTATGTACTACGGATTTCTACATAAAAACGTCAAAATATCAAAAGAGCCAGTCAAGTTACCTTTACAAAGCTACAATAAAGAGTTAAAATCTTTTCATAAACACACAAAACTACATAATAATAATAATCAGCTAGGCTAATACCCAAGGCACCACCTTAGGCCTAAGTCATCAAGCGACTTTTGAAGCCATTAATTCAGGTGGCCGGGTTACAATGCGTAGGAGGGTGGTGGCAAGCCCTGCATGCCACGCGTTCGAGCCAACATCTCCCTACACTAACTATTACCGTTCAGACAGCGAGGCAGAATGTAAGATTAGCTGCAGAAGTATTATCGCATACGGTTGCTACGGCAGTGAATAGATTAAAAGCAAGTAATAATTTACAAGATCAAGAGCACAAAGCAACAGCTGAGATTATCGGGAGAACTAATAAATGGTTCGATGTAATGGATTGTTACCCTAACAAAAGCGCATTCGGTGTAAATTTCGATGAACAAAATGAAATTCTTAATGATATGACTAACTTTATAACCAACATGAGGTGAATTAAAAAATCTAATTCTAAAAGTAAGAATAAACCAAAAAGTAATGAAATTCCCCAACACGGTTGTTTTCTTAACGTCTCTTTTTAAAGCAATTATCATTTATTTTAATAAATGGTGATAAGAATCGCTAGTCTGTAAATGTATTGTCACCAGTTGTGCCCAATTTTTAACTAGCCGTAGGCCAATTTTATCATCCTTTACAATGCAGTTCATTACGTATATAATAATCTCCACCACTCTCCCCCTATTCGGCTTTCCGTTGCTATGAAACTCGTTTTGAAACTTTTAATGTTTAGGCTTAGTTTCTCTCTTCGGTGTTATAGTCGCAAGGGCAGGCCTTCAGCTAGTCGAATTCAGTAAGTTATGTTAGTTTTACTATACCTTTAATATAATTTCCACGAACTACTAATAATCAGCCTAATAACTAACGGAATTTGGGAGCATTTAATGTAGAACAAAGATACAAATTTATCAAAGTATTTCTTGATATACCACATTTCTAGTGATATTTTTTTTTTATGAATTTACCTATGTAATCGCTTTCTATGACTGTTAGTTTTAAGTTTTTCATTGAGGTGAATCGGGTAATTGCTACGTATAAATGACCTAGCGAAAACACTGGTTCCGATATGTAAATACCAACGTTATTGAGTGTCTGACCCTGAGCCTTGTTAATTGTCATGGCGAATGCTTTCCTAACCGGGAATTGTCGTCTCTTTAACACAAATGGCATATTTGTATCCGAAGAGGTTAAATCTATCCTAGGAATAAAAACGATTACTCCTTTTGACCGCCCAGTTAAAATCTCCGCGAAAATAACGTTAATTTTCATTGCTGTAACAACCAACCTAGTTCCGTTACACAAACCAATTTTTGTGTGGCATACCGGAAGGAGTGAGTGTATTAAGAAATTCGGTTGGAAAGTTGAGCCTTTCTTGCTCATCATCAGTCAGTATTGAGTCGATGGCGTAATAAACTTGATGTGAACCTTCCAATCTAGCTAATATGCGTGAATTTATCTGAAACGTATGGTCATTTTTCGGACAGAGAATAGCTCGTTTTGCAAATTCTTTTCCTTGAGTAGCGGTAAAAGAAGTTCCAAAAATAACGGTGACTTAAGAGTCGGACTTAGATAAAATCTCGGGTGGAATTTACAAAACGTCTAATGCCAAATTTTCAGAATTCGAAATTCGGCTCTCTCCCACTTTAATAAGCCATTCCGCGAATGTCTTTTCATCGCCGGTCCTGAGATTTTCGGTTAGCTTAAGTTGAGTGAAGGAGGAATATTTGATAGTAGTTTGTACAATCGCTACTCTGTGGCCTCTAGGAACCACAGGTAGGGTTTGACGGAAATCACCTCCGAGAAGCATAACCTTGCCACCGAAAGGCAAATTTTTGCCAGTTACTTCTTTTAAGAGCCTGTCGACAGCTAGCAGCGCGTGACTTGGTGTCATACTGTCTTCGTCCCACCAAATTAGTTTGGCGTCTTTGAGTAACTAAGCGTCTAAAGAGTTGCTTTTAATATTCGAAACCGACGTTTCTGACAGTGACACGGGTAGTTTAAATTGGAAATGGTACGTCGTACCTCCATCTAATAGGGTCGCCGCTATACCTGTTGGCGCTACCGGTAGAACAACTTCTGATCTCCCTCGCAAAACACTAGGAGACTGTTGTACAGGAATGTTTTTCCGGTACCACCGGGACCGTCCACGAAGAAATATCTCACGGCCTCGGTGTCATCATTCACGGCTTTCATAGCTAATTGAAATATATGGTTCTGTTCTCCGTTTAATTGCGAATGGAAAAATTCACCCTTTTCACGTTCAATTTCTGGACAGTATGAGGAATTATGGGAAGGAATTAAAGTAGGCGGTTTCTGAATTGGTAAATGGAAATCAGCACATTTTTTCCGTGTACGACTAAAATTGTTTGTATGTCCCAGAGCGCTTGGTTTTTTGGGTCGGAAGCGTTTCTGTGCGAAAAATCCTCTGACGTCTTTGTGCTTTTCCCAAAGCGTAATCGCATCTCCGAAAATACCAATAAATGCCAAAAGTTGTCTTTATTGTTTCGGCATTTCAGACAAATCTGCTTCTGTAAAAGCCTTATCCCATGCGGAATCATCGGCCAATATTTTTTTTTATTCGCGGCTTCTTTGAATGTTGAGCATTCTAGACCGTCAACAGTTCTTAAATCTTTAAACTTTTAACAACAGTAGCCGCAAATTATTACCACTCTTGGTCGGATAAACTGACTGAGTACATTCATCTTATTACATTCGAATTACGGGCCCTTCGTTTCCATTAACTATTCCGCTTATCAAAAACCAAATGCTCTGGAATTTCAACATACAGATGGCAGCGTGCGTCGGAGTTAATTTGATTAAGTTGAAACCAAGCTGTCAAAGTAGTGTCAAGTTTGTGCGCTTCAATTGAACGTCTTTCATGCATTAAAAAAAGGACTGGAAAACTACGATTGCCTTGTACTTCGGTATTTTTTATCATGACTGGGGAGAGATAAAATATTCCGAGTTCAAATGTTGTATCGTAAGTGATAACTTGTTCGAGAGTAGCATCATAGTGCGAAGCCTTGAGAAATCGCTTTGCTAGTGTCAAAGCTTCAGGATGTGCAAAAACTATCAGTTAATTTGGATGGACAGTCATGTGCAATATGAAGCGCTCGAAACTTTTGCTGTTAGCGGCTAGCAAATAAATGTTATAAACAGGGTCTTCGGATATTATTCTTATATGATATATTTTGTATTCTGAGCCTGCTTAAGTTTTCTTAGGCTAGAACCGGCAAGTTATTGAGCTGTTAAAGACACGTGTGTGTTTGTTACTTCACCCTCAGACTCTGTTTTAATTTCAGAGTCTTTTGTGTGTCGTGTTGCTAAGTTCGTCAATTAAATCGACGTGAAAAAACAAATTTTCATTACCATATTCAATTTGGTCAGATATCTTGGTCGCTTCCGCAATACTTTTATGAGTAGTGTTTAACTCATTTAGACCTTTCAAGTAACCCATTTTTTATTAATTTTCTAGAAGCGGAAGTTTGCTTCAACGATTCTACTTGACTAGGGGCTGTTCGACAGAATGGTCGATTTGACGAGAGATCATTGTCGTTTTGGCGTTTCCTTGCTAAATTTTCATTCCCAATGTAGTGAATAAGAATTGCTAATATGTTGTCGTAACTTATGAATTCGCTGTTTGAATTCAGTGGTGAACTTCAAATCAGTACCAGTCCTCAGATACCGGTAGTAAATAACTACAGGCTATTTTTTAACTTTTCTCCGCTTAAAGTGTTTCCACCTACCCTCCAAAACGTTTGATCACATCTAACGTGTCTGGTAGGAAAGTTTCATAAACATCTGAAGCTTGACCAATTTCAATCACGTTCACAATGCGTTTCAGTTCTTGATTGGGAAACTAAGCTCACCGGTTTAAATCATACCAACAACTGAATTTTTGTCACTAGCAGATTTGCAATACCATTCAAGCAATAGACCGGTAATCCTGCTTTTTCTGTAACATTTTTATGTTAATCTGGTTTCTATAGCGCGCTGCTATACCGATAAGTTACATTTTAATGACGAAATGCCCGATTTCATACCGAACTAGGTTAAGGGTATTGATTTGGTTAACGCATTTAGGGAAATAATTGAGTACCTCTGAAATGTCATAATCTATTCGAATTAAACAATTTAATTCAAAATACCCCCACCCACGTCCTGACCCGCGATAATTTGTTGTATTTAAACAACCATTACGTAATTTTCTCCATTCGCGCGCATATTTTCGGTGTGTATTAAATTAATAAATGTTTCGTTCGAATGTTTGTTTTTCTTATTCAACATACGCGCCTAAACTTGTAAGGAGGGGAAAGAAAGAGAGTTGAGATTTTAAACCGTCTTGTCCCGGATCATTCCCGAAGTCGGAGAAGTTAATGAAAGACGTACTATTCTTAAAGGGCAACACAAGTGGTCATGCAGGGGGGGGGAACTATGTTTTCTTCAACAAGCCGTAAGTAGGTTTTCCAAGGATGATTTTATACAGCGCAATTTCGCTCTCATTCGCGAATTTTTCGATTTTCTTCGCTGAGTTAGCTCGCAATCAACGAACCCAGGAATTTATTCCTACCTTAATTTATTTATTATGGAGAAAAGAACTGGGTTAGTTTCCGAGAGTTGGACTTTGACATTTTCGATTTAACAATGTTTTGGAATAAAATTATTTGTGAATGGAATATTTTTAATAATGGAAGTTAAAAATTCAACACCACACACACTCCTATATCCCGTCTCTCTTAACAATTTCCATATCATTATACCCCGACAGAATATTTATCTTTTTTTATTACATTTATTTTGTAGAAGTTTAGGATCCGATTTGTCGGTATAAGCACGGAGACTTCACTTTCCTCGGCCATTTTCGCGACTAAAGAATGCATGGATTTTGCGTAGAAACCGCGAGAGGCGCATTTATACAAAATAAATTCGGAAAATATGGTTCTGTTTTTTTTACAGAGGGAAAGGCTATGGCAGATAGCGCATGCGCAGTCGTTCTTTTTATCTATAAGATAATTTACCCCCCTGCATGGTCACTTGCGTTGCCCTTTAACCTAAACATGAATTTTGAGAAAAATAGAATCGCTAGTTTCAGAGGTTTTCCCTGCAAGTTTTTAAACGTAAACGAGCTAGCTAAAGCGGGTTTCTTTTAAACCGGGCACCCCGATAACGTTATGTGCTTTTCCTGCGAGAGGGTCGTCGAGGACTGGATGGCTGACCACGTTCCTTTACTAAGCCATGTTAAAGCGTGTTTCTTTTGCAAATTCCTGAAAAATGATTTTACCGGGAATGTCTCGGCCGTAACACTGGAGCTTGAAGAGGCAGGTTCAAAGTCGATGCGTTACGAGATCGCGTGACTTCGCTCTTTTACTAAAGGGTTTAATAATAATGGAGGCTTACTGATTAATCGTTTAAAAGAAGCTACGTTGTTATCCAAAGCTGGTTTTTATTATACTAATTTTAAAGATTGCGTTAAATGTTTTTCTTGCGGGGGGGACTTTTTAAAGAGAAGAATGCGGTAACGTACGACATTTTATAGCTGCTAAGGATATTGTAGAAATAAACCGACGGGATAATTCGGGCATACCCGAAAAACCCTTAATATACGATTTTTTAAACGAGATAGTCGATGTCTTAGAAGGCGGGGTATCTAGACCAGTGGCGGCTTAAGAAGGCTGGGACCCCGGGGCGGCAATGTTTTGTGACACTCCCAGAACCGTGCAGAGGTTTTCACGGGTCCTTCGTTTTGCACCCCGCCTCGAGCCCAAAAACATTCTTCAAGTTTAATCATTCTGATTTGCAGCCCCCTCAAGCTTCCTCGATGTCAGCCCTGGCTATCCTAGTACCCGGGGCAGACCGCCCCCTCGCCCCCCCTTACGCCGACACTTATCTAGACATTCCAATACGTCCGGTACAATAGTTTTTTCCCCGTTAACGATGCATTTTGAGCAAAATAGAATCGCTAGTTTCTGAGGTTTTCCCTGGAAGTTTTTAAACGTAAACGTGCTAGCTTAAGCGGGTTTCTTCTACACCGGGCACAGCGATTATGTTATGTGCTTTTCCTGCGAGTGGATTGTCAAAGGTTGGATGACTAACATCGTCCCGTTACTGAAACATATATAAATGTTTCGCTTAGATGACGAGAATACCGCGAATGTCCCTGCCCTAAAAGGGGCGAAAGACGAGTTAAATCCTATGCGTTACGAACTCGCTAGAATTTGATCTTTTAATAAAGGGTTCGCGGTTAATATCGTAGATGGTAGAGCGTTAGCTTGGGCGGGGTTTTATTACACTATTCATAAGGACTCGGTTAAATGTTTGCCTAGCGAGAAGGAAATATTTCCCTCATTGTAAATTTCTATTAGGCGAGGAATGCGTTAAAGTAAGTCATTTTATAGCTGATGAGAATATTGTAGAAACTAATCAGTCACCTTATTCGTCGAACCCCGAGAAAGCCGTAATATACTGTTTTTTAAAAGAGGTGGTTGACATTATAGAGGGAATAAAGAAACGACAAGAGTCTAGACATTTTTGTACAATTGGATAATAGATTTTGAGGCCGTGGGAATCACTCTCTCTCTTTTTTTCAACTTTCTCACGGTTCGATGTATTACTTTGTTCATGGGTGGTGGGGGGTTCTGTCTGTCGCTCTCTCTCTCTTCTTAAGGGGAGCCGGACGTGCTTTGCGCGCGCTCCTTTAAAAACCGCGTTTTAGCCGCGTTCACAAAGACGTTAAAAATGGTAAATAGCTTAAGTTGAAAGCGAATGGTAGAAGACGAAGTTAGAAATCGGCGGTTCACAAACCCGTCGAAAGGGGAAAGACAACTTCTCAAGACGAGAGGGAAATCGGCGGCCAACCCTTATCTACTCCAGTTTGATATTTCGACCTTCGGCTGAAAATCACGTGCCAGTTTTGGCCAATAGAGAAGCGGTTATGACGTCGTGTCGGTCATGTGATACACAAACACCGGTTTTCTCGAGAGAGAGTTAAGTCCGAGGCCCGAGGGAACGAAAGACTTTGTTTACCTCGTGGTTTCGGTGCGCGGTTTCGGTGCGCTATGGCTGCCACAAATAAAACTGTTAGCACGAGTAAAGGAAGTCTTTGTGAACTGCTGACCTTGTGCAGAAGGAGAAAGAGAAAGGCTGAATTTGGATCACCCCGCCGAAAGCGGAATGCTCTTCCCCAACAAAATGTCTTTGTGAACGCGGCTTTAGGTCTCTTCGAGTAGTAGTTTTTTGTTACTCGATACTCGCACAGCCCTTGGAATATATGTGCATGACAATCACATCTAACATAATCCCATAGTTTAACTTACGTTCCTTTCAAATTTCGAAACTTTGCTTCACAATCGTCAGCAGACCAGACATATCCCTTTTTTTTCATTTCCGATGCTATTTTACGCTAGACATTTCCTCCTTGTATTTGTGAACTGCTGACCTTGTGCAGAGCAGCAGAAGGAGAAAGAGAAAGGCTGAATTTGGATCACCCCGCCGAAGCGGAATGCTCTCCCCCCTTTTACTTTAGAATTCTCCTCAACAAAATGTCTTTGTGAACGCGGCTTTTTAAGACTAGTTTCTTTCTTACTTTCCGCCAACCTTTCAGCAACATCGTCGTTCTTAATGAATTTCCTTTCGTTTGCCCCTTTTTCGTGTCTTAGTCGGCTTCGTCTAAGTCGCGAAATGCAGTGGCGTAGCGTGCATTTCTTCCACCCGGGGCCAACCCTAAATTTGCCGCCCCCCCCCAAAAGTAGGCAAAAATTATTCAAGTCGTTAAAAAATTAAAATTTTATTCTGCGTGTTTTTTGCAACGCGAACTCTTTTATGCAATGGTCAATATTAATTTGTACCTCTTGTTCGATTGCCACGATACCCAGATTTGTTAATCTGAACGACATTGTAGATTTTAAATAGTAACTGCACCGCGCTTCTCAATAACAATAACTGACGTTTCGTTCGAGCCGGTTAGACTCGTCGACTGTTTTCTGTTGGCGGTTGTTGCAGTGTTGCCACACCGCGCGCTGCCCGGCTAGACTCGTAGACTGTTCTGTTGACGGCATAGAAATCTCATAAACACAGCGCACGGTGTGACATCACTGCATCGAGGTTAACGGTAATAGTTAGTGTAGGGAGCTGTTGGCTCGAACGCGTGGCATGCAGGGCTTGCCACCACCCTCCTACGCATTGTAACCCGGCCCCCTGAATTAATGGCTTCAAAAGTCGCTTGATGACTTAGGCCTAAGGTGGTGCCTTGGGTATTAGCCTAGCTGATTATTATTATTATTATCAGAAATTATAGCCCAGTGTACCGGTAACAAGAGAACCACACCACCGGAGGCCTATCATCATAATGCCCTACGCCAGCGTCCACAGCCCGGACAGGTGACAAAACCAACATGGGTAGTAGTACCCTACTACTGAAGGTCGCAAGCCGCTCTCCCAGCAGAAGGTCCAACAATGGGTTGACCAATTCGCCCCTTCGCACACAGCAGTGGGTTACATGAGCGGGTGCTCTAGCATCGGAATCCAGCACCTTAACTACATAGGTGAGGTGCCAAAGCCCTTAAGAAAAGGTGGACTAAAGGGGGACAACGGGCACACTGCGGTCCAGCGTAACACGGCACGATCGGCACCGTAGATCCCAATGGGCTCCACAAAGCCGGGAAACCGGGCCACAGCGCCTCATACGGAGACCCGCCGCCCCACAGCAGGCCACCAAATCCGCCTAGGCGACAGGATGCCTGGCCCCTCTCCATTAGTTTGAGCTGAAGCTTAATTTCCAGCCCTTACCTGACCGAAGTCGGAGGTCGGAAATCGGACCATTTGATATCAGCTAACATCTCCCGGTGTGCCACCACCCTTATGAGTTACAAGAGCCGGACCCCGACTCCTCAGTAAAGCCACCAGTTATTGAACACTCAGACCCCTTAAGGGCCTGTGACAACACTGCAATAGTCGCCTGCCAGCGGCTGCCGCCAATGTCACTTTTCTGACCCAGAATATCGGCCGGCCGCATTGGTTTCAATTTGCCAGGTCGCCCCCTACATCTATGCCGCCCGGGGCCATGGCCCCCTTTGCCCCCCCCACGCTACGCCACTGGCGAAATGACATTTTCGATTTTCCGTCGCCTCGTGTGGGCCTCGCCATTGCAGACCTTCGCCGACGCCGTCGCCATTATCCCAGCCGCCGATGCTGTTCTCGTCTCCGGCGTGTCGGATTCGCCTTCTCGGACCGGCTTGCCGCTTGCAGCCGCCTTCTTCAAGGAAAATCTTCGATGACGCTGGACTCCCGACGGTCATTGACGTTGCGTTTTCAGACCGAACTAACCCGGAAATGACTTAATTTCTGAAGTGTACTGTGTTTCGGATCCTTCTCGCCACTGCAGTCGGCCCCGCCATGGAAGTTTTTTACTGGCTTTTTCGGGTTTCACTTTTTCTCATTTCGTAATGTTAAATTCCTTTTCCGCTCGTCTTTGTAACTTATATATATTTTTTTCGCACCAGCTCGCCATTTGCAGCCATGCGTTTTCAAATTTTTCCTATTTGTTTACGTCCATTCACACCGTTTGCGTTAAAGTAATAGGCGTCTCAATAAAAGCAGATCAGCGAGTCCCCAAGGAGTAATAGCACTGAGAGCGTAGAATGGAAAGCAATGTTTTATTTAGTCCTTGTCTCTTGGTTTTGAAGCGGTGCCGAAAATAAGACCACATTTTAGGCGGTAAAAGTTATATAAATGTTTAAAAAAGGTAAAATTTTACCTTTATATCATATAAAATTTATCATTAACGAACACGTGTGCAAAGGCTTGTATCTTTTGGGAAAGCATGGTGAAAGTGAAATCTATTTTAAAAGTCGGATTGAAGTTGGCTTAGTTGGTTGGTTACCGGTTGAATTGGCAACCCTGTTACCACCCGACCGAAAATATTTCAGATCAGTGACTACGTCGTGGGAGAAGCGACGGCGAGCGGCGTTTATTGAGACGACTATTAACTATATGTATTCATTTTTTTTGCTTTGCAATATTTCGACGCCAATAAAGGCCTTTTTTAAACAAAACAAAACAAAAACTCTCGGTTATTTACGAACGTGACAGACGAGTCGCCAGTTTAAAAAAATTCCCGGCGGCATATATGGACTGCCCTGAACTAGCCCAGGCGGGGTTTTTCTACATCGGCCATAAGGCAATGACTATTTGCTTTTGGGGTGACGGTTGGGTGATGGGGTCTAACAATATACATACCCACGTCTGCGCTTTTCATGATTGCGACTACGCCAAGCTGGAGTACGCCGAGCTACAGGACACGTACGATGCGCAGCTAGGCCCGATGCGATATTCAGTGGAGAGGTTGAAGTCCTTCGCTTTGGTTTCCCGATAACTAAGCCGTGCCCTGAGGGTCTCACCAACGAAGGTTTTTTTATACCAACTTCTCAGACTGCGTAAAATGTTTTTATTGCGGTGGTGAGATCAAGGACTGGGGGCGGAAGACTGTTTCTCGGGTGTAAATTCGCGAAAAACTATCACTGCGAGAACGTGTTTGCAAAAAATAAATTGTCCTCAGCGTCGCGTAAAATGCGATGATCTTACTGTAAATTTAATTTTCCTCGTTGTAAAAAGTTAATTTGGATAATATTCGCGGTGTAAAATAGCAAGTGAAGTAAGAGGGCTTCATAATTTTGGATTTATAAATTCGTCTGTTATGGATAAGAGTATTATGGATAAGTATCTATAATTATGCGTATCCATACTAGTGGTCTATAATCGTCTGATCTATGCCCAGGTTTCATTATCTGCCCAGATAAATCCAAATTGCGAAAACATCGTCAATACGTAGTATTTAAGCCGGAAGTGTGGACACACATCGTTTAAAAATACATTCTAGAGAAGATAAAATTGCCTCGCGTATTTTCGTTCAAAGAAGCGCGAATTGTAAAGGGAGGGCATGTCTTCGCCAAAATACACGGTTGGTGTTGAGATAGTAAAGCAGAGTTTTTTGGGTATGTACAGAAAGAACCAAATCCACCTTACGGCATGGAAGTGCAATGTTTATGGCGGGGCACTTTAATTTATCCACATGAAAAGGGAATACGCTGAAATTCATCACGGGTAAAAGTGAAATGTTCGTTGAAAAACGGTTAACGCCTAGCGCCATTAGAAATGAGCTGGTGATTGAATTGGTGGATTTTGGAGACGCCGAACCTTGTACCATTCCTTCGGGGAATCTTTGAAAGTTTCGAAATGGCAATTTTTTAAATCACAGAGACTAGACTATGATCCTTTTATTGCCTTATGCAAAATGATGTCAATTTCGCCCTACCACGGAATTATTAAAGACTGAAGATTTTACAAATTCCGGGCGATATACTGGGTTTGCACGCAATTATACGTGTACAAAGGCTATTGCGAAAAACATCCCGCTGATTGCATAATTTCAACGGGATGTGTAGTAAAAAAACTGCAAAGACCAACGGGGAATTTTCCTTTACGAGGTCACGGTGAACGAACTATCTATCCAAAAACAATACGCGGTTACGCAAATGTTATCTGAGGTGCATGACGCGATTTCCATTTTTCTTTGGTTACCAATGTGGGTGAACTCTGGTGCACCGCAACCAAAGGAATGCGTGTCGGACATACGCAAGCCCTGCTTCACGTGGTATGCAGGGCTTTCACGAATTATCCATCACTAAATATCGCTTTTTGCAGATATTTTAATTTCCAAGAAACCGATGGAAAAATTCACAGTAAATCAGATAAGCTTACAATGAAAATTACCGAGAAACTAAGTTTTCGGCTTGCAACCTGGAAGTGAAGGTTTCCATATATATTGAGAATCCATTCCGTCGACCCCTCCCGCTATATTTTGTGCATTATTAGTTGTTATCTCCTCCAAGATTAGCGTAGTTTCGCTAATGACGGTAGAAAGTCTTGTGTTAATCCACTTAACCAAATATTTTACCAAAATACCCATTTTTAAAATGGTTCGACCCTGCGCCTTTCATCGTCAACCTTAAAATCAGAAGCGTTTACTTTGAAACCTTCAAAACACTTTTTAAATGGTTCAAGCTAAGAACATTTTGAACGCGGACATTATTTAAAAACAAAAAAATGGCTAGCGCGAGTAGTGAAACTTGGAAGTTGATAGAATAGCATATCGGATGTAAAACGAAAGCGTGGCCTCTGGGCATAATTGGTTGGTTTTTCCAAAAACAAATACATAATCCCTCGACATTTGTGGTTTTTGCTATGTTAATCGACGTGTACCTGTTAACTTAATTTACGAAGCTCTTCTCGCGAACGGTGCATCCGAAGCTTACCAAGATTGTCACCACGCTACTAAAACGTCTTATCGGTCATTGGATATCAGCGTGGACTTACGCCGATCGAAAATGGCATACAATTTGGAATATAGAAGATCAAATAGGAAGGAGATGGGTAAATATAATTCTTCTTGATTCAATAATTGGCCCATTAATTATCTCCGAAAAATTAGGCATAGCGAGTTCAGTTGAATAATAATGTTAATACATTTTAGAAAATAAAATTAGATTTTTGTACTATTAGATATAATAAAATGTTAGATATTTCACCATCAGTATGACCATTAACGAGATTCACAACCAAACTGATTTTCATAGCTATTGCGTAATCAAGATGTTTTATCAGCACAGAGCACTCTACTGTCTAAAATACGAAAAGCTTCCGCCTTAGACAAAATATCTAGTTTCCGATAGATAGGTGGAATATTAGGCTTAAATGACAAAATTTAAAAGTTTTTCTCGGCGCCACGAGCAAGTATTTTTTAGCATGCATGATTCGCACACAAGCTTCAAAACAAAGCCTCTCGCGACTCCAGAACGTGCTATGATATTAGGCTTAAATTTTTATCAAAATGTATTCATCCAAAACGGTAAGTTTCTTCCATGGTTGCTAGTCCAAGTCACAGCTTGAAGAGAGTATCAGTGCCGAAAAAAGCTTCGGTTATAAAATTAGCATTAAAGCAATAAGAAGAGTGTTCGTATTGTTTTAAAGTTACTTATGATTTCACTAACACCTTTTCTCACGTTGGAAAAATAAGGCTGACAACATGAATTTTCGGTTTAGCCTAATTTTAATTGGAATTAGGCTTACTGCATAGCACATGTGCCTTACAGATTTGCGACTTTCGTATACTATAAAATTAGTTAACGCACCAATTAGGCCTAAGGTGGTGCCGTGGGTATAAGCCTAGCTGATTATTTTTATTATTATTATAAAATATATTAATTTAGGGCTAAGCTAAAAGTATCCCCTCTACCGGGGTTAGTGCTTGACCTTCTCTGTCGAGTTTGCACTTTCTTTAATAGGCAAAGAAAACCGTAAATTCGTGAAGTCTGCCTTTAAGGCACCGAATATGCAACAACCTAGAGGGATTAATTTCTTGTTTTCGAAATGATATACATCGCGTTAAACGGATGTTAATAATAAACTTATTTAATTCAACTCCATTTCAGCGATTATGGATTCGATTTGCAAGCCGCTCAAAAGCGAAAGCGTTTGGCGGGGGCCAGAAAAAAACAAAAAGATTCAGACTAAACCTAGCTCCCTGACACCACCAGCGTATACGACAAATAAAACAAAAAGAAGCCTCATAATTATAACCGTAAAATTATTTTTCTTAGGACGCCGATAAAAATTACCATTCCACAGATTGATATTATCGATCTATGTGACTCGGGCTCTGATCCTTTTGACGGGGAGTTCGACTCTTTATTGGCCACGTACAAAGAATCTACCCTACTAAAAAACATTAAGGTTGAGAAATGTGAACTAGCCGCAACTTGGGAAGTTGTGGCTGAGGTCACTCAGAAAGACGAGATAGAAGGAGCTGAGAAAGATCTTACAGAAAAAGGGGAGAAAGAGTACCCAAAAGATATTGATTAAACTGTTTATTTTACGTAATACTATTACAGTTTTTTTTTCTAGTATTTCACCCATTGTCGTATTATAATATTTATCTGCATGTATATATATATAACTATATTAAACGCCTTGAAACTGTAATTTTTCGTTACTGGTTCCATATTATAGACAAACTGTGATTTATTACATATTTGTAGGTCACTTAATATAATTAATTTAAAGGCCTATCAGAAAAGTGCGTCCGCCACTGTCGAAAAATGATGAAACCTCTTTTATGCCTCCCCCCACGTAACCGGTCCTCTATTCATAGCGAAGGTCAGCTAATAATTCAGGCTTCTCAAAAACATTGTTAGTATTGACGATTTTGACAATAGTGATCAATTTGGGGTCCTCTGTACTTAAATTTCACCCGATTGGGCTAATTTTCAAATTCAAAACTCAGTCCCACTTTTAATACTACCCGCCCCTCGTAAAATGCTGCTCGCTCGCTCCCTTGCCCAACAACTTTGCTACGGCACTGCTTTCATGCGAGTCCGAGAAGCCGTCATTACTAAAAGATAGGTTAGCTAGGGAAGCCAAAAAAAGACAATAGAACTTCTTATTCGAGAATAACGGTTAATCTTAAACCTTTAATAGAACGCTCCTCGGTACCCTTAAAGTCCCTTGTTTGGAATGTAAAGGTAGGATTTTATTTAGCTTAGAGGAATTAAGGTTAAGACATATGCAGCCGTAGTTTACATTTTTGTGGGTGGAATGGCGCTACCTATTTGAATTTAAGAAATCATTTACCTGTTCTAGTTCTCTCCGTACCATGTACCTTGTCATTGAGACACATACGACAGATGCATTGTCTGGTCGAAATATTTCATTGGGACCCGCTGTGCGGTACCCATATGTCACCTTTAGCCAATTTGAGAGGGAAGAAGGGTTGGGTTGTTATCGGCTTACAGCTATTGTGCTATTGTCCAGATTGCAGGATGCTTCGAAAATTTACCTTTCGTTTCTTCTATCTATACGTTTTTTTTCTATATAATATTCAAGAAAATTCACGGACTATCATATTTTTTTCTCCCTCGATCTTAACACCTATTATGTTACTTAATTTGTCTCTTAACCCCAGATATGTCAGTTGCGTAGCTAGGATTTGGTTTCGGGGAGGGCACAAAATGAAAAAAATAAAATAAAATCCAAATTTTAAAAATTGTACATACAACCATACGTTTCCGGAGGGGCACGTTCTCCCTGTGCCCCCCTGGCTACGCCACTTAGTTAAGCACTACATCGCGATGCAGGGGTACACAAATAACTTTATCATATTTTATCCTTGATGTCAATTTTATTAACTGACTTAGGTATTAGCTTAGCTGATTAATACTATATTATTATTATTATATTTTCTTTCGTGTAATATATTACTTATGCTACTTCTATAACTTTATAGTAGTAGTATATTAAACTTTAGTATGCTATTTATTCAATGATAATTTTTAATATGATAGTCCGTTTCGATAATCATAACACCATAAGTAACATAATAGCATATATTTGACACTTCGTATTCATTCAACGCAAATTTTTTAATGATAGTCTATTTCTAAAATGACAACATACATCATTATGTGACTAAGGACTTACCAGCTAGGCTTACTGCGTATTGCTCTTAGTTTTTGGAAACTTACAGGTACCGGGAAATCACCGCATGCCGCAGCCAAGGCTCATTGGAAATTTAAACGCTTTCAAAAATGTAAAAAATTATTCTGTTGCAGTATTATGAATCGTAACGAGATTTTCAAAAACACACGGCGATCTCGCGCTGGCGGCGTCTGCTATTTTTGGTGTAGTTTTAATATTTTTAAAGTTTAAATTTTTTCAAATGACTGAAAATTGAAAAAATATGTAGTTTTGAAATCTGAATAGCTTGAATTTATTATGTATGCGTACATACGACGTATTCCCCTCGGCCTTGAAAAAATGTCCGAGGGCGACCATGTATTTTTGAGACATTATTTTTAATTTAAAAAATTTACAAAATTCCAGAAAACAAGGTCTCTAAAAAGGAAAAGGGGGCCTAATAAGAATTAAAAAATACTTGGTAGTTTTAGTCTGCTACTCTTGTTTACTATTAACCTATTTACTCCGGATATGATTAAAATAAAATTAATTCCACAATTGAAGCAAATCTGAAGTTTTTAGTTATAAAGGTTTTCAATTTAGAAAATTACAATTATGCCCATTAGGAATCGACATATATAATATTATGTTACCTATGCTAATTTATATATTAAATTTTTATTTGCTCTAGCAGTTTAGTTGCAGCACTATGAAACGTTACGATCTACCCTAGCCCTTCCGTTGATCCAATTGTTTATTTATAAATAAATAAAAAGATAATAACACCAGTATCAATCGCTTTATTTAAGTTTTTAAAAATGTGAAGCATAAAATCAAATAAAAAATATACATCGCCATCACTAGTTTCATTTTGTCAGGTTCGATTCCATTTCTCCTTTGGGTGTTTCCTTAACTCCTTTGGAAACGTCCTCGTTAACGAATCGGAGCTCTAAAGATACGTTTTTTAACTAATTCATAGACATTGAATTTCCTGTTACGCGATGGGTTCATTTCAATAAAAGCTTCATCATCTGAAAATTAGAATGCTTCATATACGGATAGTCTGAAAAATTTTAACTCTACCTATTATAGTGTCAGACAAAAACGCGATGAAAGAGCAAAATAATACACCCTGTATATAGGGTTCAAAGAGCGAGAAAGGCCGCAGTACCGAATTTCGAAAATAATTTCGTTTTAGTATCAAGTGGCGGACACGCTTTGTCAGTTTATTTTATATATAGCTAGACTACGAAAAAAATCGGTCACGCGTAAATTCGAAAATGGATTTACCATTACCTATGCCAGGATCCCTAACAAATCCATGGGAAGGGTGTTGCAATTGCAGACTCGGTTGTTAGAAAATTACCGGGAGGTATTCTTGCCTCTGCAAAAAAATTGAAGCCTTGCAGTGATAAATGCATGTGCGATGAAATTGAAACTAAGAAACTAACGTGCAAGAACGGCAAAAGTTTTCCTAAAAGGAAGATTACCGAAAAGGGAACAAGAGGTTTATTTGAACCAGAATTTGATTCTGGCAGTTCTGAATCTTCTGAACCACTGGATTCTTCAGAAGCAGAAGATTCAGTACCTTAACCAGCTTTTGCTAAAGCAAATTGGAATTTGGGTATAGAATCCATGTTGCGCAAAGTTATTTAATAGCGATTTACATTCATTAAAATGGTTGCAGCAATATTGATAATTTTGTTAATAAAAATAATTTTAGAAAGATGCTTTTGCTTCAAGAAGGAAGTGAGGAAATTGGAGAGGTATGAAATGGAAATAGAGCATAGAGCAAGCGCTGATTAGATTTTGGTCGGCGGCAGCGTTTGACTAACAATAAACCGCGTTCACACTAGTAACTTTTAAAAGCGTTTTCGACCACTTGGAATGGTCAAGTGGGACATTTTAGTGTTATTTCTGAATCAGTAGAAATGCTATTCAGAAATGACATAAAGACGTCTTGCTTGGCCATTCTAAAGTGGTCGAAAACGGTTTTAAAAGTTACTAGCGTTAATGCAGGTTTAGTCGATTTTTCCAAAATCATTGGTGACGTCAAGTGGGGTGAAGGGAAAACAATTTAGCCCCCCTTTATAAAAAAAAGGTTTGTAAAATCATGGACACTGTATCTCTAACCGGACGGGAAAAGCTGTAGCTTCCACCATACAAAATCACCTGCCGCCGCCACCGTCTCTCTGTAAAGGGGGTGAGGTTCAAGAATTTTGAAAGTTGCGGGCTGTCAAGGCCATATAATTCGACACGTGGTCGACAAAACGTTCCGTTTGAAATGGGGGTTTACATTCTTTCGAATGACCTTGACGGCCCTGCGAATCGAGTACGGCCGACTATTTCAGCTAATACGAAGTACCCGTTTGAGTTAAAAGCGTCGATGTAAAATTATCCTAAAGGTTATTTGATTTATTGTCAGGTTAATAATACTGTTTCCCCATAGGAATACGAGGAAGAGCCATGGTTGGTTTTAAAACCAGTTCCTAAAGCAAAGACTACCGTTGCTAAAAAGAGAACCAAGTCGCAAGCCAAAAAACGACAGAGACCGTCGGGTCCTAAAGTGACGGGAAACAGACCTATGAAGGCAGCAATGGCTCAAATTAACGAGCATTACGAATCGTACTTAGACAAAAGAGAAGAGGAAGTATGATGAACATAAATATCTATCCCTAATTAATAATTATAATAATAAAAGTCTTTGAATATCATTAAAACGATGTCACAAAATGCGAAAGATTTACTACTACAAAGAGTAGCGGGAATTTTACCGGAATTTTCATTGCTCGCAAATGAGGCTATATCAGAAAGCATTGCAATGGAAATTTCGGAGATGAATATTCAAGCACCTTCTCGGGAAGACTGTCAGGTACCGGAAAAGGGGCAACAATCAGGAAGGTCACCTGAAAATCTGGGAACAATGACCATGGACATAACTGCGTGTGCTGCGGCGGAAAGTAGTCCGCCTATTTCACCGAATGCCGCACTCGCCCAATTTTGCATTTGCAACTATTGCCGACCTATGCCAACGGTATTGGAAAACTAATGTTGCAATCTGCGGAACTGCGTGACAAGGAGTCAGCAGTTCCGAATTCTCTGTTTGGAACCTTTCGTTTTGCTTCTCAATATGAGAATGAGAAACGAACTGATCATGGACGCAAACATGTTGCGAATAGATAACGACCGCTTGCGATTTGCCACATATTAAAACTTTGCATTGTGGCTCTACGGACGTTTGGGCGTTGGAAATCGTTTAGTACACCCTTCTTGTGCGGTTATTAGAATAAGCGATCGATTTCCAAGCCCAAACGGGCAATATAGAGGTTTTAGAAGGGGATTTTATCCAGACTAGAAAGCGAAATGTAACTTACGCTAGACGACTAGTTTCGCCGACCTGACAGTGTTTTGCATATTTAAAGAAATTTGTTAAATGAGTAGCGTTAATTCTGTTTATCTATGTGTATATATTCCAATAAATATTCTAATAAATATAATGCGAATAGATTCTAAAAACATTTCCTACTCTTTAATTTTGCGAGAGTAATACTGGCGTGACGTATGTCGACGTCACCAATACGTTTTTCTATAAATTGTCTCCAAAATGGCACCCATGGACCAAAGCTTGGTTCCTCTTATGATGGCGACACAATTAATCTGTAGCTGTAGCGAAATGTTGCATAACGCTGTTCAATCATGCTATGGTTAAACGGTGTTATACAACGTTTTATTATCACCAAATTCCATAAACGTCGCTTTGGTAAGAGGAACCAAGTGTTCTGGAAAGGAAACAATAACACATATGTTGGAGGTTCAGACTCCAAAGTCATCGATACCGTCAATGATAATAATCAGCTAGGCTAATACCCAAGGCACCAACTTCGGTCTAAGTCATCTAGCGACTTTTAAAGTCATTAATTCAGGTGGCCGGGTTAAGATTGCGTAGGAGGGTGGTGGCAAGCCCGTCATCCCACGCGAGCCAACAGCTCCCTACTTTAACTATTACCTCAACAAGTTTTTATGGAAAGGGGAAACCTAAGAGCTCAGGGAGAGAACTTGCAAACTCAACGCAGACGAAGTTATCTATACTACGATAATCAGACATAGACAGCAATGGTCTGTTGGTCAAGGGCAGCGCTTAAGTCGGTTCAGGCCGATTTACGCACTGTGTAAGACTGGCTTGTGTCAACATTACAGGAGCTATATGAGAACTGCCCCAAGCGCTTCTCTGGAGGTGCTCTTGAATATTCTTATGCTCCATCTTTATATAGAGGAATCTGTGATTATAGGTGCCTATCGGCTACTGCATAATGGCTGGTGGAAGGCTGCTAATTAGGAATGGAGCCATACCAATTTGTTTCGGAAATAATCTATTCATTACCGATCATATTGATGGGCTCGCACAACATGGCTCCAAAGTAACCCTTTGTTTGAGAATCTGTTTAGTGTGTGCTGAATTGAAAACACAGTTCTCTGAACCAAAGGTTATGTTGTATGGTTACGGATGGCTCCAAAACCAACTCAGGTGTGGGAGCTGGGGTTTACTGCCAAACTAAAAAGTTCTGCCATCTGCTTCTGCGTAGACTTTTTTCTTTGCAAGTGCATGTGGGTCGTTGGGGTTTAAAAAATACTTAGATACTTGGTTTTGTGGACGAATAACATATCATTTGCGTAAAGCTGTTGAGGACCTTCAGCTTAGGCTCTGCGTTATACATTTTGTGACAGGTAGGAAAAACAGCCATGTAGGGAAATCTGTGAAAAACACCGGCGAAAGGCACTTAGAGCGGTGTTTTCAAAATCGCATAGAACGCTTGTCGGTAAAATATGTCAGTTTCAACTACGTAGCTCGAAGAACTTCGGAATTATCTATATCTTCTACACTTGCCTTATTACCAAAAACATTCCAAAATAAACTTTGAATTTCGAGTGTTTTATCGTTTTCTGGAACCTAGGTTGCCTGTAATGGCTAGATGATGGAGATAAGGTGCTCTTAACGCCCTTGCATAAGCATGACCCTTAAGAATTCGATCAATAGAGTTTTTACATAAACTGTGCACCAGAGGTTTTGAAGAGCACTTTCGATCATATGGCCAACAACTCCCAAAACGACATCAGTAGGTGAAATCCTCAAAGACGTGATTTAATTTTTATTATAGGACTATCATTTCAACAGCTTTCACATATGATGGTTAAACAAATGTTGCAATGCAGTGGGATTGGTTAGGACTTGTGTAATTAAAGGCCGACTACATAAATCTTCGGTTTACTCTGTCTTTCACTGGAAGTAGGCTGACTGCATGGCACACGTGTATTGCAGTAGGCCTACTTCCAGTGAAAAACCAAGTAAATCGAAGATCTATGTAGTCGGCCTTTAAGTACTGTGTTAATTACCGCGAGGTTAGTTTTTTATTCAAGTGTCGAACCAATTCCCCAAAGACAAGTCTAATTCGTTATGCAAAATAATTACTTCACAAAGAAATTATTTTGCATGAAAAGATCTAAAGCAAAAATATTTTTCATGCCAGAGATATTCAGCTTGTTAAAGACATCGTGTGTGATATTGCTAGAAGCTTAAATTGCACTGGTAACAGTATGAGAAGAGATACATATAACAGCAAACGAAATATTTACCAATTGTGATAGCGTTACACATTTTCTACTTCCCGTGCTGTGAAAGGTGTGCGAATAGTCTGCGTTGTCGAAAAAGAGTTGAACGGAAGATCTAAGCACCCTTGTTTGAAAAGAAACCAAGTTCATTTCAGTGACAGAAATCCTCTCACCAATCGTCATATTTGATTTAATTGCTTCATTTTCCAACCACCAGAACAAGACGATAACGTGAAGATAATTATTTAAATATCTCGAATTTAAAACATTTAAAATGGGATTGAGAAGACAGATCATAGGATGATCTGTATTTATTTGAGATTAGTCTATATAGAAAGCTATTTTCGGTATTGCGTTTGCACTTAAATAAATCACGAATTAGGCATAACAGGATTTTTTCAAATGAACGTAAAATTTTTGAAAGTGATATTTACTTGTGAAGCCTAGGCTGAGCTCAGTAACGCTCACTGGTGACATCGTTATTTAATTGAACGGGCTTTTAGTCACATTAACGTAATGATGGTAACCGGTGAGCCAGCGAAGAGACCGAAAAAATATTTAGATAACGTAGTTTTGGAGAAACGATAAAACGGCGGATGAAAATTTGGTTCAAGTAGCGCTTGTGGATAAAGATTTACCTTTTTTATTGCTGTGCATCCTGAAGATCAAAACAAAATTTTAAGAGGTATAATATATTCTCAATACGTAGTCACTCATATTTAATATTCATGTATTTAAATATGTTTTCTCAATTTTAAATGAAATGCCTTGGTATCTAACATTTCTTTTTTGCTTTCTTTACATATCCAACCTCTATTTTGTATATTTCCAAAACAATTGTTGACAAGTTTTTATATTCAATTAGATTCAGACTAAACGGCATTTGGCTTAGAACAAGCCCAAGCATCTGATTTTGTACCTATAAAAACCTGTGATGCTTTCAACCAAATTAAGTTTCGGAACTGACACATTATCCCAAAGCTAAAGTAATGATTGGTCATCCATGTAATTTAACATTGTGTCACCTCAAAACAACAGTCATGCATTCACTTCAAAAGAAAGTTTAGAATCACATTTAAATGAAACCGGACAAACAGCAAAATATTCTAAAGGTAAAATTATTACATTCGCTGTTGTTAGCTATTTCTTCATTATGAATCTAAATTAAGTTTTCTCTGTTCTAGATTTCTCTAAGAAACTACAAAATAAACTAGACGATGATACGTCTTCCACAAAATCAAATGCTAAAACTCAAGTTTCGTCTCTAAAAGAAAGTGTACAAAACATTGTCGAAGACGAAGAAATAAATAAGGATTCAGATAGTAAAATGTAGTGGTCAAGTCTCGAGTCCCAGGAAATTGCATTATTATATATTCATATTCTTCTATGCGATGGCAACATCAATCAACGTTGCTTTTAATAAGTAAGTATAAAAATACAAGGAGGAAATGTCTAGCGTAAAATAGCATCGGAAATGAAAAAAAGGGATTTGTCTCGTCTGCTGACGATTGTGAAGCAAAGTTTCGAAATTTGAAAGGAACGTAAGTTAAACTATGGGATTATGTTAGATGTGATTGTCATGCACATATATTCCTAGGGCTGTGCGAGTATCGAGTAACAAAAAACTACTACTCGAAGAGACCTAAAGCCGCGTTCACAAAGACATTTTGTTGGGGAAGATTCTAAAGTAAAAGGGGGAAGAGCATTCCGCTTTCGGCGGGGTGATCCAAATTCAGCCTTTCTCTTTCTCCTTCTGCACAAGGTCAGCAGTTCACAAAGACTTCCTTTACTCGTGCTAACAGTTTTATTTGTGGCAGCCATAGCGCACCGAAACCGCGCACCGAAACCACGAGGTAAACAAAGTCTTTCGTTCCCTCGGGCCTCGGACTCCACTTTCTCTCGAGAAAACTGGTGTTTGTGTATCACATGACCGACACGACGTCATAACCGCTTCTCTATTGGCCAAAACTGGCATGTGATTTTTAGCCGAAGGTTGAAATATCAAACTGGAGTAGATACGGGTTGACCGCCGATTTCTAACTTCAACTTTCAACTTAAGCTATTTACCATTTTTAACGTCTTTGTGAACGCTGCTTAATAAATACCTTTTGGTTTATGTAAAGACTAGATCTCCCTTAATCTATAAAAGGGTGAAAGACAAATCAAGCAAAACCGGTTAAGGAAAGCAGTCATGGACCTATTTTCAGGAAATGGATGAAATCTTTAGCAACAATCATGCCATTGCACCAATTAATCTTTTGAAATATTGAAGAATCACCTAGACGTAATTGAAATTGTTTTCGAATGCATAGCTAATGAAATAAGTAAAATATAAAACAAATTTTAAATTTGGGAGCTTCAAATGCTTCTAGTTCTCAATCTATATCGCGCTATGCATCAATCTCAGCGTCATTGCTAAGTTCTTCTTCAACATTATTAGAAGGAATTGATATAACTGTAGATAATGACAAAGCTAAAGAACCTGATAAACTTGTAGTGCAAGACAGAAAGAAAATACCATTCGAGAAGCTCCGAATTAGTTCGTTAATTGGGTTAACATGTAAGAAGACATTGGAACAAAATCGAAAATTCTAAACTGAGCTACTGAAAAGGATTGACTCTAGAAATGAAACTCTATCCAAAGTATTTAACTCAATGTATATATAATTTATAACATTTTAATTTCTGTTCTGAGGAACACTTATGAACTTAGCCAAATTATTTTTAAAATTGTTTAATGGGGACTATAAAACTATTTGAGGCAACTTTTTTTAAAGTTTCATGAAATTCCAAGTAAAAGCTGTTCTTTAAGCTTTAGTAGCTTAAGCTCCAGGACCTGCGTTTTCGGCTTCATGTGCAATTTCTGCAGTTGGTGGTGCAACGTTTATGTCTTCTATGTAATCTTTAACATCATTGTTACCATCATTTATTAAAATGAAATTATGCAATACGCATGAAGACATAAAAACTTCGGATATTCAAGCCAAGTCCAAGTACTTCAATCTAAGAAACCTACCCTTCAAGAGAGAAAAACTACGCTCGATCAATTGCCGAGCAGAACTGTGGCACTTGTTGTATTTCCTTTAATTAGCAGAAAG
Organism: Leiobunum rupestre; assembly: GCF_980474605.1. NCBI lineage: Eukaryota > Metazoa > Arthropoda > Arachnida > Opiliones > Sclerosomatidae > Leiobunum > Leiobunum rupestre. Next base: position 2,093,467 of record NC_143394.1, read on the forward strand.
ATGGCCATGTCTTTATATGGGGTCATCACAAACATATCCAAAGGATAAGCACTATCCCCTAAAGGTGAAAACATCCCGCAGCCCACCTTTTAGACTCGTAAATAAAGCTTAATCTTCGCATTATGGACAGATCCTGGCCATCCGGCACACACGTCGATGAAAAGCAATTGCATTTTCCTGGAATATTTCGAGAATAAATTAGTGGTTAGTCGAAAATTATATTATTTATAAGGGTGTGAAAGTATAAGATCATTGAATCGACTACCAAAAGCCACTACTCGCACACCCCTAATTATTCACCATGCAAAAGTATAGAGGTAGCTCTTTTGCGGTTGGAACAGATAGTTTATAGTAAAGACAGGCGCCTCTCTTTCAAAAATGTCCACTAGTATTGGACGTTTGAGGGCGCTACTATCAGAGATCCTGGCAGTTATAGAGATGCGAAACTCCGCCGAAAACCTGACAAAAAATGCAAGCATCAGCGCCGCCCTTCGGCCGGAAGGAAGCGCCCGTTTTCTAGCCGAGAGACGCAAATATTGTAAACGCGTTTTATTTTCGAAATAAAGTTTTAAAATGCCTGGAACCTATTGTTCAGCGATTTTTTGTAATTCTTGTAAAGAAAAACAGCCCATTTCTTTATTTAAGTTTCCAAAAGAAAAAGAACGGTGGGATATAACATAAGTTATATTAGAGTTATATTTTAATCTTTGTTTTTCAAAATACAGTTCAAAACAATGGCTAGAAAATGTAGGAAGCCGTGATCTTTTTGAAAAAGATACCAATTATCTACATAATAATAATAAAATGTGCCCTGCATTGAGGAGTCTTGTTTCATAAACAATAAAACCAGAAATAGATCTATAGAAATAGAAACGTTTAGATCGCAAGTTACTTAATGTTAATCACTAAATATTAACAAACTTCAAAATATCCTTGATTTAGTCCTAATTTCTCAAAAATCCTGTTTCTTATTTCTTTATTGTGGTTTAACAAGGCCTAAAATATTTTAAAATGATAAACAGTTAAAATATGAACTTTATTTCAAATAAATTTTAAATATATACAAATGTATAAAAAAATACTTAAACTAATAAATTGTAGTTCAATTCCAGTTTCAACTTGGTTTCTTCTTCGTTGGCGTTAGCCCAAAAAAAATGTAAACAACGGTAAAAGGCCTAGGATCTCTGCGATTACTCCCCACGTACAGGCGTCTCTGCAATCGGCAAATTAAAAAAAAGGTTTGCTTAGGGTATAGGTAGTTTCGCATCTCTATAACTGCCAGGATCTCTGCTACTATCACCACAGGTTTGTGCTGGATACTGAACTTCGGTTCAGGCTAACGGAGAGGGTCCGGGCAAACTGGTCGCCTCGGCGGATTGGGTAGCGAGCCTCCGTATGAGGGCACGGCGGACCCATCTCCCGGCCTTTTGGACTCCCACCGGGATCTCCGGTGCCAGCTGTGCCGGCTTATGTGGGCTGCTGTGTGCTCGTCGTTCCCCTTTAGGAGTTCTCTCCAAAGGGTTTGACTCTTTACCTTCATAGGTAGGGTGTCGGCTGGAGTTGCCATAGCATTCACTCTTAATCCCACTGCTGTGTGCGAAGTGGGGATGGTCACCTGTCCGGGCTTGCGGACGCTGGCGTAGGGCACTATGATGATAGGCCTCCGGTGGTATGGTCTCTGTTACTAGGTACACCGGGTTATAAATTCTGACAAACTGCTACTATCACCATTCGCCTCGAGCGGCACGCGATTTAATATTAGGCGTAGAACGACGCAAAACATTTTATATTTGTTGGATAACTTAACATTAATAAATATATTAATATGTATTTCTCGGCGAGAAATAGTCCGCAAACTAAGAAAATTAAGTTTAGTTGATCTTCTTTTAAGTTTCCAAGGGATAAAGAACGGTGAATATGCGTTTGTATTAGATAAGCTTATATATTAACTTTTAAACTTTAAGTTCTACATTGTGGCTGCAAAATGGCAACAATGACAAACAATAAATAAATATTTTTACACAAACCATCCACTTCGTTCTCTCTATTTTATTGACGATTGTATCATGGATGATAAAACCAGAAATTGACTAACAGCTTTTTTTGAACATTTATTAAAAATTAATTATTCCAATAAGTAGTAAATGGAAACAGGGCAAATGAACATTGGTTAGAAGATATCTCAAAAGAAAACACGTTGGCTACACACAGGGCCAGATCGCTAATGAATCGAATTGTTCAAATGGAAATTTAAATTTAAAGTTGTAAGGCAGATAAACAATAATTTAAATTGATAATTTTGGATTTAAACCTAGAATTGATATTCTCAAATAAAACTCAATTATAACCATCCAAACGAAAGCTACGCTTCAAATAATTACAATGTTATATTGGACTCATAACCAAAGCTGTGGTTTGTGACCAAGGGACGGGAAATCAAACTTTGTTCAGAGGAATGGGGATATCCGTTGAAAAGCCATACCTTGAAATTGATGCAGAGAAAATTCGTTTCGTCTTTGATCCTCCCAATCTCTTGAAAAGTGTGAGGAACAATTTCAAACGATAACCAATTATGGGGGAGGGCCAAGTATTTTCTTGGATAGATCTTGAAAATTCCATTACGATATAGTCGCTCGCTTTCTGGTATACAAGGTGATACTTCAGTACGGAAGCCCCAAAGAACTCATCAGCGATCGAGGAACTGAATTTTTAAACAAAGTTGTGGCTGAAATAACTCAACTATTCAGCACGGGGAACACCGTCGCACAACAGGCTATAATCCTAGAACCAACGGACTAGTCGAACGATTTAATAAAACCTTGCCTGAAATGATATCGCAGTACGTGTCTGGCAACCACAGGGATTCGGATAGTTTTCTTCCCCACCTAGTGCTTGCCTATAACACCTCAATGTATGACACCACTGGCTACACACCATTCTTTCTAGTACACGGTTACGGAGCCAACCTGATGCTTGATGCCGCTCTGAACCTTCCCGCTGCTACTATTGCAAACCAGTTCGGATTCGAAAACATCGCGTACACCGAACACGCTAGAGCTATAGCAGCCGGCTGTCACGCCATCTCCCAAACAAACGTAGGGAGGTAGATTTTAACGAAGGCGACCTAGTATAATTGCGCACGCATAGCCGCATCCCAGGACGGTGCGAAAAACTTCTCCACTAATACGTTGGCCCTTACCGGATAATTCGTAAAACTGCACCAAACGATTTCGAGATATCGGACTCTTCGGGGAAAAAGACTGACGTAGTGTCTGTTGCGAGGCTAAAACCATTTGTTCAGCGAGCTGATTGGGAAGATAACATCCCTTCTCCCCCTCTTCGTAAAGTTCAATTCCATTCTGAACCAGAAATTTGCGAATTTTCTATTTTGGACGCTCCAGGCTCTTAAGCCACATGCCAACAAGCTCCTCACTCACTACAAACCGATACCAGCCGATCTACACGACTGCGCCGAAGCCCGGACCGGCTGACCTACGTTGCGTTTGAAACTCTTCCCCGCCAAATGACTCCCCAGAGACCCACTTACGATTGCCACGACTTAATCTCCTCTATCCTTCGATACCTTGCTGTCATAAACCACCCCATCACGCGATGGAAAATGGGAAACGAAACGAAGACTCAACATTTTGCTAAAAGCTCCCACTACGTACACTTCTCTAGAACTCAGTCGCCGTCACCTACTTTTTCACCTTTAATTTTATTTAAAATTAACGGCATCCGGCCCTCTCGCGTTAAAAAGTTCCGTGAAGATATATTCTTACTAGGGAAAATTGACCCCCTCAACAAAAGTCTTGTCAATCATCTATCCCGACGAGAACGGCGACGGAAGCAGGATGTTCCTCGCAATCCGACCTCTCATTTCGGATTTGCATTAACAACGACGGATTTATCACGCATATGAGATCCAGAACTGGGCCCATTGCCGGCGAGCGTTGTTGAGATGTATCTTCCTACGCTACTAGTCTCAAGCTCTCGTACGGCGTTCGTCTTCGCTACCGCATTTGTTCGGAGTCTCGTTAACACCAATAGCACTTGCGCCCAAGCTGAGTTAGAAACTGACCTGTTCGGTTGCGACATTTTGTTAATGCCGCCATTTCGCCATTCCCACTGGAGTCACATCGTGATCGACATCAGTAGTAAAACTATCACCCATTTGTTGCCCGTTGCGTCAACCGCTGCCACTAGCCTCTCCAGGACCAGCGCGTATCTCTGTAAGGCAGTCCGACTACGGGGGATATTCGACATCACGCCATCCGACTTCATGACCGTCTCCGCCAACATCTCACCTCAATTCGCGGCCTCAGCCCATCCGCACGATGATGGCGAATACGCTCGTCGTGTGCTGTATAGGTTACCTCTGCTGTTCACAAACCACTACGATCTTATACGTCGAATAATGCGTGCCATAATATCGTAACTACTTGTATTTATTTTATTTTTGCTGGATCAAGTGCCGGGACGGCTCTTTCTTAGAGCGAAAGCTGTCACGCGTAACTAGCGATAGGTAGACGGACCAACCAAGCATCATCGATAAGACGTACCCTTTATAGTCCTTCATAACAATGGGTCCGTGTAGACCGAAGAGAAAAGATATAAGCCGGAGAGGCTGAGCCTTCTCTGACGGGACGACTGGACCGCCTGCTGTAAAAGCTCGCTCCAGACGTCTATGTAATAGCGAGAGGACTAACGCTCAACAAGCGCAGCCTCTTGTGAAAAGCCTCCTACGGCGGGGAATCTAACTCCCTCGGCTGGACCTTCGTCGGTCGGCCCGTCTACCAGTTCGCGTTTCACGCTATTTCTGTATTTTCATAAACTAGGACGTCGCCAAAACCGAAAACGGCTCTCTCAACAAAGACCTGAGCGGAGCGAGTTGGAAATTAACTGGTTAATTAGGCTTAAGGGCGCCCAATGTTAAAACCCGGGTCAAATATAATCCCATCCAAAATTTTAACACGCGACACGGCAACATAAGTCATTCCGAGGTTAAATTCGTTAGGCCCAATGTCCGCAACTGCTTTCTTCAGAGTTAAACCTTGGGAACAGTGAATACTTATGGCGTAAGCAAGTTGAAGCGGAAACTGTTTTCGGGTACAATTGGTAGATCTCTTTTTAAAGGATACGGTGACTGGAGGAATCGGAATAACGTTATTGTACGGCGTCGGGCCTCTGTAGGTTGGAATACACACAACGGCCACTCGTTCAAATGATCGTGGTCATCGGTGGAGTTGGAAATTATGTCAGTAACGCTCGCAGTTGTTCCGTTACAAAGTCCACATATTGCGGCGAAGTATAACTTTGGTGCCGAGATATTATTATGCTGCGCTATAATTTCCGTAACGGGTTCGCCTAAGTCTCGAAGCTTTTGTTCATTAAACGCTTCACTATTATCATTGAGTGATATACGTCCAAGTTGGCGTTTTTGCTCCGAGAAATAAGCATTTCCATATCCTCGTCGTTCAATTCCCCTATTGCGAGCTTCCCAAGTAACTCTCTGAATCTTAATAGTTTTTCGCCAAATTGCCTCATAATTTGGGTTAAAAAAAGATCTTTTTGAATTGCAAATAGACTGCCTTTCCCGCAATTGCAGTATCCATTCTAGGGTTGGGTTGACCACAAAGGGGAGTGTCGCCAACGGGTTGCAGCTGCTTGAAGTATTCGAAAAACAAAATGATAAAACCCCCCTTTCGCTCTCTGAGTTGCAGGTCGGGCTTGACGAAAACTTTGATCGATACGACCTAACAAATTGAGACCAATCATGCTATACTCGTCAATTATAATAACCCAAATATTGTCTTCTTGAAATTGTAATTCTGCCTCGCTAGACAGTTGCTGTGTCGTTCTTGTGGTGATAAATTTGAGGGCAGTGTGGATTGTTTGCCCTCCATGTTGTGCATGGCGACGCCAGATGGGGCCATGAGCAATACCTTTTCTGGGCCAACGACTCGGACTATCTCACGCACGATTTACCAGTTCCGGCTGGTCCCATAACAAAAGCCAACTTTTCATTGCAATAACCAGCTAGAACTTGGTTCAAATAATGATTTACGGCAAGGTGTTCTGTTTTTAAAACGAAATTGTCGGCGGTCCGAACAGCCTGCACATCAGAGGCGCTCCGTTTAGCAACTTGAATAAAATTAACTTTATCACGAATGTCAAGATAATTGTGGGCGGAAGCGTACCAGTTATGCTGACGATCAAAATCACGATAACCCAGCCTTTTCGCACCTGGCAATGGCCAGGATGAGAACCTGATACATTCCTTGCATCGGTTAACTCAAGATAAGGTTGAGGTACATCTACAACTTCTGGATTTTCATCAACCTCATAGCTCTGGTTACCAATTGGGTTGGCTGTGTAACTGTCAGCCCACGAGCTATGAGTTTTTACGTGCTCAATGTTCCTCCATGGAATATGAAGTGCCAGGTGTTGCTTAATTTGTTGTATATTTCATCTGTTTCGATAGATTGACCCCTTCAGACCTTTGGTATAATTTGCAACACTGGTTCTTTGATTCTAACATGAGTTTTAGGAGCAACTACCTTGCCACTGATGCTAAACGTCTAAGCGAATTTTAGAATAATGTTTGTTGCGGTCCGTTGACGACATCGCATTCAGCTCGTGTGTTAACCACTACACTGGTTTCGGTCGAAAAGTAAACCTTTAGAAACGAGCGAGAGGCGTTATATAATTTTTGGCTCGTTACCAAATGCATGCTTTCACAAGCTGAAACGTCGCGCTGACCAATAATTTTCATTATAAGTTTGATGATTGCTGTTGAAATACGATCCGCGGTATTTGAGGTATTTAAAATATCAACAAGCATTTCCTTAAAGCTTTGCTAAGATGATGGTTCACTTTTAGCCGCGTACTTGGTAATATATGAAACAATGGCATGTTCCGATGCTACCACCTGTAAATCAGTATTTGCGCGCCACCGGTGAGTAATAAATGGGTTGTAGATATTCAACAATGAGTCGTTCCTTTTTGGTTTCAAAATAAAAATACCATGTTCCTCTCGGTCCAACATCGAATTTGGGTATTTAAAGCGGCATTTCAAATTCGTCTCAGGGCCACGCAAGCAATAATTACGGGAGCAATTGGAATGTTTCTGTAAACGATTTAACACTGCGATAATTTGTATGCATCAGCCGCTTCGTGTTAACTACCATTTTGCCTTGAAGGGTGAAATTCAGTCATTTCAGCTTCCAACGCGGGGTTTGTGGCCAACATTAGGCTGTTGTAAAATAGACGATTTGCTCAGGTGTCATTCGGTCGAAACTTCTAACGTCTGGCGCACCAGAAATCCAAAACACCCCGTGCACATGATAATACTCATCGGCTATTCGCGACCGAAACAGCTTTAGGTGGCGATGCGGTGCCTTAGTTTTCCCGCCACTTCTTGTGTGTGTAGCGTCTGCTAGAGCCGAAAATAAATACATCTGGGGTCTATGACGTTCTGTGTTGTATTCTAATAATAAAACTAGTAACTTCTGAGGAAAATATTATATATTTTTATATATTTCAGCGCGATTTAAAACTTTGATTGTTAGTACCGTCTGTTAATGCACGACCTGTTACTGCTTCCGTCTGCTGCCGAATGAGGGCGTATCCATAGTTTTCGTCCGCGAATAAGAGGGTTTTAGTTTAGTAATTTTTGCATCTCCCGGGCAATTTGTTTTTATCCCTTATCTCCGGGATTATAGTGGTAAAGCCGCATTAAGTCGGGCCACCACAAATCAGCTGCACTAAGGGTTAGGAACAATGTCGGCACACCAAGTTGGTTGACCATCGCTTCCAGCTCTAATCGCCGTTCGTACCAATATCCAGCCGTAAGTCGGATACGAGATGGAATATGCATAAGCCTCCTAAATAGATTTGGGTTTTGTCTGATGTCAGTTAGTTTGGGTTTGCAAAAACAGTCCCTACTTGACAAGCGTAGCGGCGAAGCATAGTATTCAAGCAAAAATAACGGAATCTCTGATCTTTGGCGAAACATTCATCTTTAAATCTAATCAAAAACTCAACCCATTCACGGAATAGGACTGTTTTGACTCGCGTGTTATCCGTGAAATCGGCGGCTCCAGTAGGAAACAAATGCGGGAATGCCATAGCGATGTAACCTAAAAATTATAATAATAATCAGCTAGGCTAATACCCAAGGCACGAAATTCATTTATAGGATGACGATTTCCTCTAGGCCAGTCCAAAACATTGTTAATGACTGTTCGTTGATCACTGTGTTTTAGTAATGGCAGAGTAGTTTCTCTTATTTCATCTTCTTCAAGTTGTTGGTTATCACAAACGGAACCCTCGCCGCGATGACTCAACTGATCCATTACACTAACGTCCTGGGGTAAATTTTCCAAAACTCAAAAGTCGATCGCTATTCCAGCGTAGAGCGGATTGTTTCAAACCAGCCAACGCAAAGCGCAAAGGACAGCATTGCGCCGCACGCGAAAATCACGATGGCCATCCATACCAGCACGACGCATTATTATTACACTGACATCGGCAGGTGTACGTGGGAGGCTTGTTGCTAGTTCCTGTACATCTTGTTATATATTTACGATTTTTCCAGTATATCGTAACTGCCCACCGCCTCCGTTGTATGCACGTGTTTGATAGTAACGAAGTACGGGTTGTGTTCTAGCTCTTATCATTTACTCTATGATACTTAAGTTCGCCAGGTTGCATATTGTTTTGGGCGGAAAATTTCAAGCCTTCGCGCAAGCAGGCAGAACATTTAATGATGCCGTTTGCTATCTTCAACTCCTCGCGTTGACAATTTGAACAGATCTGATATGATAATTGATTAAGTTCATCAAAGAAGGCAGCCGCAAGTCTGTCATCGTTAAGCTCAGTCAACGACTGCCGCCTTGCTTGTCGTAAACGGCGCGTTTCATTATCACGTTGTCTATTCGACTCCCTTTGTTCTTGGCTCATAGCAGCTCTTTGGATGCGAGGCCTTTGTGTTATTTTGTCGGTTAATTTCCATTTGCTCGTCGGTGATAAACTGATAACAGCGCGCTGATTTCGCCTTTGAACTTTTCGTTGCTGACCGACTTTACTTCTAGCGGTGTCCCTTTCCTCGTCAGCCATGTATGCATCAAACGATTATTCATAAATTACTACATTCTTCATTTTGACAACCGATTTTTTTTCAAATAGTTTGGCCAAGAGAAAAACCCGATTTTGCTCTTCAAATTCCAATAACCTGTCTATTTTGTAAAGAATAAGTTCAAAAAGTTTTGCAATATGTAACTCGTCCATAAAACAGCTTTTCGTGTAGGGCGGGGAGAAACGAAAAGGTAAGGGATAATTCGAACCTGTCCCTCTTGGCTAGAATGTACAGACCAAGCTACCAATGCGAGTACGGGCAACAAAGGATTAGTGGGATTTCCCTTATTCGCAGATAGTGGAGATTTTACCAACCTTTTGCATTGTAATTTTGGAAACAAAACGGATTCTAGAAAACGTTAAATTAATTATTGGAAGCAATTAAAAAACGCTAGTGGTGCAAACAGTAATTGGTCAAAGGGGTTAAAGAGTTTATTCTTTAAAAAAACAACTGAAACCCCAACTCAAATTTTAGATATATCCGCTTTTTGCTATCTAAAGAAAATACCAGTCGATCTTGTTTACCACACTTAAAAATTTACGGGAGGTTGTAAGGCGTACGGTGACTATCGCGCGGCAGTGAAATCTACCTTCGAAAGCTGGCATTGCAGCGTAGATTTACGGAGAACAATCATCAGTTTTTGTGTTCGAGACAACAAAACATGGAAGGCGAATTAAGGTATTGTTGAAATTTTTTAAATATTTGTACTTTATGGAACAGAAAATTGTAGCTTAAAATTTAACAACCTCGGTAAAAATCTAAATATCTGGGTAAAAACATTTGCAGTTCTTAGATATACTGTTATTTTTTTGGGAAAAAATTTAAAACTATCTGGGATAGCACAAGATTCAAGATGCACAACTGTGTTTCAAAACAAGATATCTTTTTTGTGGGGTTCTGCATAAAGAGTACTCCTAAAAACAATATTCAAAAGCACAGAAAAGATTAACAGAAATCTATTAAAAATACAACACTGAACGTTATTCATCCAAAGATATTCGTAAGGAATTACTATTTAGTTCATATTTATATTACCTTTTTATTTTAATCCACTCCACCCTAAGTTATAAACTTACTTGTTAGAGTTCTTATGTTCCTGTTCATCTAAGACTTGGCCTCCCTTACAATTTCTAGTGATTTTTTTAATTATTCAAAATATTGGAGTTATTATTATTGAAATATTGTAAAAAGTAAATTTTTGTTGTACTTACATCTCATATTTCTAACGATATCCACCATTTGATTTTAAAGAATTCAAAATAACAAAGAAAAATATATTGCAACTGTTTTTTTGAATAATTGATTTTTCCTGTGGGCCATCGAACGTCTAAGACTTAACGTACGATCAAATTATTACATTACGGGAATAGGAAGAGGTGGTGTTTCTATGTGGCAGCCGTCTACCGCACCAATAACACCTGTAAAAAACAATATAATTTCACAGAATGCTTAGGTATTAACCATCGTTTCATTAGTTGGCCAAGCAATGAAGTTTTCCTTTCGTTCGTTATAACGTTTATATATTCCATAAAAACGTAATGTAAGTTGACTTTTAATACATCAAATCTATCTAAACACTTCTAAATGATACCAGAGTGGCTAAGATTCAGAGTGACGACACAACCCTCTTCCCAATCGAAACTTTAATGACGTTTATCGAGTCACTTTCACAGCTCCAAAGATTTCAACCAATTTCTGAAAAACATTGTTTTAAATGCGCATAAACTCATTAATACATACTAATTAAACCTACCTCGACGGGCAAACGACTCATCGTAAAATGACATTTTTAAGTCATTTAATTGCAGTGTACAGAGGTACTAAATTCTCGACATCGCCTATAATTCGAAGAGGATTCAACCGAGGCTAAGCGTTTTTGAACAATTAAGTGGCAATTACTGGTGCAATTTTAATGTTCTTCTTAATGGGTTTTAATACACAAAACTAAGCTTTATTCTCGTCAATAATTTCGTCGTCTGTAACCTCATTAATAAGCTAACGTTTGTGTTCTCCGGTCCCGAAAAATATCACCGCCATTTTCGGCTTAATAATTTTTTTTATAAAACCGCAAATGGCCAAAAACGTGTAGTTAGATATTTCAATTATTAAAAATAGGGCACAAAATTTTGGGTCTAAGGTCTCTGACCAACACCATAAGTTATTATCAAATTGGAAAATAGGGCACTAAAATCCTTTTCACGAATCTTACCATTTCATTTATAGTTTCCAAGTTACACAAAGGTTTTTAAATGTTTTAAGCCATTATAACGGGATTTTGTTCTATTGAATTAATCTATTTTCGTGTCACATTACATGGCCGAAAACGTAATGGCAAGAACCACCACAATTTTCGTCGACGCAACGTTCAAAAGAAGGTTAAGACAGGCCGACTTCACTCAACTGGTGACAGTAGATTTACAGACTAGCGATTCTTATCACCATTTATTAAAATAAATGATAATTGCTTTAAAGCAAACTTCGTAGAGGTTTTATGGGTAACTTCTGTAGTTTGACGAAACGTCCTGAAACGGCAGCTGATGTTTACACGTTCATAACGTTGGGTACTTAACCTCTCTAATGTTAATATATTATTCCAAATAAAGTTCAGAATTTAAATAATCAGTCGACCATGTGGAACCCACAATACATGTCCAACGGATACTGGTCCCTGATTGGGTCGGCTGCGCAATTGGGAATAGCCTGCCCTTTAAACCTCCCGAGAGGCCCGAAGCTCCATTTCACAAATCTCTAATAGGTTTGAAATCTGTAGGCCCTATGGAAATACATTATTGCTTAATGTAGTAGAAGAGGTTCCTAATACCAAAACAGAATCATATACCTTTCAAGCATTCTTGGAATCACCAATTGTCTACCATTATTAACGTTCAATTCAATTATTTTTATTAAAATTTTCAGGTTTTCACATGTTTACCAATATTTGATGTAACGTAAGCTAATATATCTATAACTCATTATGAACTTATATGCACAATGATATACAAATAAATTAACTACCTTCAGGGGTCCCGTTATGTCTCTACCTCTAGCAATGGGGTCATTATGTGACTGGTAAACTTAATACCCACATCAATCGATCAATAAAAACCATGTGAAACGCTTGATGCTGGGTTATACAGCTCACATGCACAATTTTTGCCTCCACGGATGGTATTTCAGTACAACACTGACCTGCATTGGGCGAAAATTTCCACAGGTACACCTGTAAACAAAACTTTCTTTAATTTGAGTTTCAAATGTTGTTAAGTATCATAAAATTGCTATTCTTTCCAGTCAGCGTTGCGTTGTTGATCGTGAGCGGCAGCTTCATTCTGCACATCCATCTCTTCAATTCTATTTAGGTTTTCTCAGCCGTGTTGGCCATTATAACAACCAAATGTGAATCTGCCTCCACGAACTATTTGTCTAAATAGTTCGCGAGTTCCCCACGCTCAGGCCAAATTAAATGATGACGGACAACGAAAGCGCTCTGAACAACAGCCTCAGGCGACAATTTCCTGGAACCCCATTGGCTGGATGCTGGTTCCCCTACGCGCAGGTCAAATTAAAGCACTCTTAAAAACTTTTTGTTTCCTAAAATAACCTTTTTATATAATATTGAATAGAACTAAATGATATTTCTGTTAATGGTCTTGTCAGGGAGGCCGTAAAAATGCTTATGGCCCTTCCTCAGTTGCTAGCCAACCGAATAGAAGATGATTTAATTTCATTCGTTTACGACTAGCGGGGATGTTCTTGGTAAGTTCAGAAACCTTTACTGGTATTAAAGAATATGTTACTTGAATATTAAGAGTTATATTAAATATGATACTTTCTTACATTATTGCGCATTATAACTATTTATTTATCAACTTTAACTTAACAGTTGCACGTATTGCGCGATAATGTATAAAGTGGAAGATTTTTGCCTTTAAATAGTAAACCCGAATATGCTATCTGTTTTGACCGTTTGCGTTGAAATAACAACAATGTGGAATCTTTTCATGCCCAAATAAATAAATTTATTAATCAAGAACACAGACTTGTACCTTAAAAAATAACGTATAAATTAGCAATATTTGTTGCTTCTTTATATTTAACAAAATATATTTATATTTATGTTATATAGAAATCATGTAGCTTGTAGAAGATGCGCAACGAAGCGACCACACCAGCGCCATTAATGTCCAAGAAATAAGGTCTCGATTTAACAGGGCGCCCATTATAAGAATAAAATTAGGGAGAGTAATGGCAATCCTAAAAAAACCTGGGGTATAATTAACGACGTAACTAATAACATCAAAAACCACTTGCCGATAAAACGAATAGAATATTGTGGTGAATGTATCTCCACATTAGAACGGCCTAAAGATATAGCAAACATTTTTAATGAATAAGTTATAACAATAGGCCCTAAACTGGCTAGAAAAATTATTGATAATAATAATAACAATGTACAGTCTGTTACAAAAGTCTTCGACAAAGGGAGTTTTTGCATTTATCTTAAATTTTCTCCAAACGTGTAAACGATAGAAAAATGACACCATAGACAATTTTTTATATTTTTTTGTTTCCTTTCACGTGGAGTTGTCGGTTTTTTCAGAGCGACAACAGTATCGGCGGTAACGCCAGATGTCGTTTTTGACAACTTTTTTAATAATGCAGTTACGCCCCTGATTCAGGGTGGTCGATTAATATTTGGAAAGTGTCACTGTCATTGCTCTACCACCAACGGTTGAGGAGGTATAGCCGGTTGCAATTTTCGATTCCCTTTGCGAAAAACTAAAAGACGTCAAATATCACTTGTGGCATTCCGCCGATAAAGCAGAGCGTTTTAACAACATTTAATATTGTATAGGAAAAGAGATGATAATGGAAGCAATTAAAGTAGAAAATAGGTGTAGAAACCTGTAATTACTGGTATAGCATCCTTTCCTCGAGTGAATGACTTTTTTTACAATATTTTGATCGACATAGTGACTAAAAGTTTTAACATTGAAACAATGGTAAGTGTCATACTAATAGAGATTATGTTACTTGTGATAAAAACGAATTTGGCAGAATTTGTTGAGAGGTTAAAAGGCGGAAATCTTTGGCTACACCAGTGATTACAGTTTTTCTCTAAATCCGTATTTAGAAAATCCACCCAGAGGGTTAGATTCTAACCCTCTAGGTGGATTTTCTATTTTTTCTTGGCGCTGGATTGTCTAGCTAGGGGAAGGTAACACTAAGGTGTGACAATGAATGGATTCGCGAAATTACGGGTTTAAATAAACTTTTCATTTAATTTTTATTATTAGAATTTAAAATTAAATCCATTTTCTGGGGCTTTCTAACCATAACACGCATGGCATACCAAGTATCGTAGTGGTTAATTTAGTGTATTGAAGGCTTTTTAATTAATTGGGGATTTTTGATTAAACTTGATGTATACTTTGGTAAATTCTCAAATATAGGATTATGGGATACACAAACGACAAAACAATCTTACTTCTACTTAATAAACGAAACAAACAATATTTATAACTACGATTGTATATGGTTTATTTTATTTATTGATTTTATATTTAGATATTTATAAAGGCTTGGTTTGAACTAGTTTTACTTTTTAATATTATTGTCGGCTTACCTATTACTATTTACTTATGTGGCTATGAGAAAGTGATTTTCGTTATTAAATTTTATTGAATATTATGAGATAAGAATAAAAATAATATTAATAACGTATAAAAAAAGAAACAATCACACTTTTTTCTTCCTCGAAGGAGGGAATTTAAACATGAAAATATTTATAAAAAAAACTTCTCGACACAAATGTAACAGCGTGGGCAGGCGGGTTGAACTCCCGACGCGTCGTTGGCGTCTACGTTGTTGAAGTTGCGGGGGGTTTTGGTACTTCGGTGGTGGATCCAGTTTGCTCTGCGGTTGATGCCATTTTGATTAACCTCTACGAAGTACGGATAGTTCGTTGTTTGATCTTCGATCTGGGATGAGGGGGGTCGCTCTACAATGTAGGTGTTGGGTTGGGTTAGGTGTGCGCGTACCCGTGTATTTACTCTTCCATAGGAGTTGGGGGGGTTGGTGGATGGTTGGGTCTCGGGGATAATTATTTCAGGCCCGATATTCTTTGGGGTTTTTGGTTTTAGAGCTTAGCGGGGAAGTAGGTTCACTTTCCCGTTCCCACTGTTCTAAGGTCTCAAACAAGGGGAGCCTACGTAATCTATTCCTGCTTCCTCACACCATCTTCTGGCTCTTTCGTCAACCTATTTTTTGGGCCATTTATGGGCACGGGGGATTGGCGGTCCAAGGACCCACTCCTCCTCTTCTTCTGTTTCCACTGGGGTTTGATGATGGGTACACCAGGGGTGATATTCGTCGTGATCAGGTTCTTCTAGAACTGTTCCCCACCCCTCATCCTCGTATCCGGCGGCGATAAATTGGGAGGATCTTCACTGATCCTCTTGGTCCTCGGCCGGGAGTTTGACCACTAACCGTGTCAACAAATGTCAGCACTATGTGATTTTCGAGATAGTATCGGGAGATTATCTGGTTTGACCTGGATGGGATCCTCCTCGGCTTCCAAATATTGTGCTGTAGGTTGCAAAAAATGTATTGTTAGAAGGGGTTGACACTTTGGGCAATAATATCTGAGTGTTTCGTCTATGATGGTCACATCTATGTTTAGGCGTAAAATGTGAAACCAGTCTTCGCAATTGTCACATTGGAGTCATCTTTTCGTAGGTTAATCAACAATGAGGAACTGTGCACTTTTCGTCCGGTTCGAAATTTTCCGCGAGGAATACCGGCGTTTGCTGCGTCGATACCGGCGACCAAGAGGGCGAACGCTAACGGCTAACGCCTCCATCGACGTAGGGAGAGTTTGCGTTGGTATGGTTACGCAGTGGCGTAGTGAGGTTATTTGGCGGCCAGGGCCAAATTCCAAAATTTGCGCCCCCACCCTACGCCGGCCCCAATTTCCGCCATAAAGTTCCTTGTTTTTAAACGAAACCTAATCATTATCAATAACAAAAGAAATATTAATTTAAATGATATATTTAAAAAATTTCAAGTTTCCAATATCCGCGTTAATACTTTAGGCGCCCCACTGACCGTCGGCGCCCGGGGCGTATGCCCCCCTCCCCACTATGCCTCTGTGGTCGGAGTTAGAGTGGGGCGAAAAACTGTCTAGGCGCTTGTGAACCGTTAGAGGTCAATGCTTTCGTCTCTCTGCATTTCGGGGGGGTTATCGTCGCTGTCATTTTCGTCTACTTGAGTGGTCCACGTGCGCTCATGAAATATTTTTAATATTTCTATATGGTACGTTCCAATTTCCTCTTGGGATTCTGGGTCTGATACTACGTACGCCAAGTTATTGAGTCTAGTCGCGACAATATAGGGTCCTTCAAATTTTGGAGCTAATTTACGGGAAGTATTAGCACGCGTTACGGATTGTATATGGGTTCTAACCCAGACTAATTATCCAATATTGAGAGTGAGGATCGTCTTATTTCGTCATAGTGCGCTTTACCTTTATCTTAGGCATTTTTAACTTGCTTGTACACGGCCTGCAATTCTTGCGTAAACGGGGTGGGATCATTGTTTGTTTCATCTAATTCAAATGGGAGGGGGTCACCAGGTAACCGCGCTTCTCGGCCAAAATTTAAATAAAAGGGGGAGAAACCAGTGCCATCATTAGAGCTACTGTTCATAGCTAAGCGTATTAAGGGTATATATTGATCCCAGTTACGGTGATCGTTACCAATATAGGTGGCTAACCAACGACCGACCACGTTATTGCAACGTTCTGTGGCGTTACTTTGGGGATGATAAAGGCTAGTAAAACTATGTTTAATTCCCAATAGTTTATTCACTTCCCTATAAATATCGCTGATAAATTGGGGTCCATTGTCGGAAATTATGCGGAGGGGCATTCCGTACCTGAAAATTACGTAATCTAGGAAGGCTTTTGCTACGTTACCGGCTGTAGCCTGAACTAGGGGTACTATTTCGACGGCTTTCGTAAAGTAGTCTACCATTACCAATAATTGGGTGCTACTAGTAAAGGAGGGGGAACGGTCCAATTAGATCTAGCCCAACTAATTCCCATGGCCTATGCACGATACAGCTCATCATCAAACCTGCCTTTTTTCTTCTCTCGGTTTTGGTTCTCTGACATATTACGCAAGTTCGAACATAATCTTCTATTTCCTTTATCATCCCTTCCCAATAATATTTCACTTTAATTCGGTGATAGGTCTTAAACACATTTTTCTTCGCGGAGGGGGGTACTACTAGTCGGGGATAAAAATCGCCCTCTATAGGTTTGATATAAATTAAAGAATTTAATTTGACGTATTTGGGGTTTTGCGCAACTAACTCGGGGTCTTCTTTGCCATTGTTCGTGATCTAAAACCGTAATTATTGTCTCTTGTGGGAGGGGGTCTGTTTGTATCGCTAAGAGGTGTTCCGGAAATAAATCGGGATCTGAACTACGGGGAATTTCATCCATTAAAAATCGATAATCTGTGACTTCCTCGGAGTCGGGGGTCAGATTTTCATTTAAATCTTCAATTTGTATTCGGGAAAACGGGTCTGCTTAAGTATGTTGTCTACCGGGTCGATATACTATGTCCAAGGAAAAGTTTTGCAAACTTAATGCCCACCAGGCTAATCTACCGTGGGGGCCTTTTAAATTCAGTAGGTAATGTAGGGCGGCATGATCCGTTACGACCGTAAAATGGGTCCCTTCTAATTACGAGCGGAATTTGTAAATCCCGAAGACTACCGCGTAACATCAAAAGTAAATATTGAGATAAAGTCTAATAGTGCCTTCAGATTTTACCTTCCCTCATGGTTGACATCCTTTTTGAAGAGCTATCGATCACGTGGTCTTTTTCACCAATAGGAAAGCACTTTATTCGACATATTTTCCCGCGCAAAGTAGTGCATTCCAGGTCATTCTGGGACACTGTTTCGGTCCTCGCTTTCCACGGCTCGAATTGTCTGCTTTTATTTCAGAAACACTAACCTAGTATTTTGCTTCGCGCTCGGTTTTGTTTAGACCTCGTTTAAAGATTTTAATTACTTAATTAGTTTAATACAGTGAATAAAAATGCCACGTAAGCAACCTTTGCCGCCGATTGCAGTTTTAAACGACCCAAAAGTTCAATCTACCCAGTGAAATTTTTATTTGAGGGATGAATTTGAAAAAATTGAAATGAGAGCAAAGCCTTCAGTTAGTAAACAAACCCAAACCGAAATTTTAGGTGCTTTGTTTCCATCCTCTGTTTGGAGTGATTTAAATGCATTCGCGAACCAAAAAAAGGAATCCAGTCATAGCCAGAAAAGAAAGATAGAACAAATTGATAAGGGAACTCTGACAGAAGAAATCCACGCAACCAAAAGGCAGAAAACAATGGAAATGCCAGAAAGAGTATCTATGGTTGAAAAGTACATTTCTAGAATTAGTTTAATTTCTTCTGTACATCATCAGACATTATTGAATAAGGTTACATTCTAACAATATCGGTTTTTATATAGATTGGTTGGAAATAAATTATAAGAATCGTAATAACCAATATTATCAGTTGGTGGTAACGTCGGAAGATTCGTTACTCGCAATCTCAGCCGATTACTAAGACACTCCTATAAGACTGTTATTTGCTGCTGATGGTACCCTAATTGTAACTACTTTGTCCAAGCTAGCTGAACATTTAAACTTTCATTATATAAGCTAAGCCCAAAACATGTTTTCTGTAAAGGAATACCAAAGGTAAAATTTAAAAATAATTGATGGAATTTGTTTTATAATTTACTCATACATGTAGGCTGATTGTCAAAACAGCGAGACGAAAAATCTTAAAATAACAGATTTCCCGTTTGAACGTTATCAATCAATTGTCCAGTTTGGTTTGAACCGCCAACCAACGTTCCCGAAACAAAAATTCAAAACAGACTGTACCAGTGTGAATATTGCAGAAGTTTAGATTGGTATATCTCTTCTTCAATTTCTTTTTTACATTTAAGGACCTAAAAGAGTAGAAGGTGCAGGCTGTTAGGGATAGAAATACGTCTATACTCCTACAAGTTTCTTCTAACATTTTTTATCTTAAAAAATATTTTTCAACATATCACAATTATTTCTGAATAGGTATATTAAAGATCAAAAGAAAAAGAAGGCGCTGGTTACTCCCACAAAGAAACTGAAACGAAGATTTGCAACATCACGGTGCCCAATTAGCTAACTGACACCAACATCTCGTAAAAAAAGGATTATTGGAAATAGAATGCTTCGATTCAGTCAAAGCCAAAAACTTTGCCAATTAGAAAAACAACTAGAAAAGGCTAGGCTAGAGCTAACTGGAAAACAAGCTGAAGAAATGTCATACTTGTGTCTGAAGTTAATTCTAAAGGCGAAAAAGAGTTAGAAGAAATCTTCGAGAGTGCAACTGCTCATAATGAATTTGTTGGTCTGGCATTTAAGAAAGCTTGAGAGAAAGATATGAGACCCCTTGAGGAGATGAATGATTTTATGAAGGACCAAATGAAATGCGTTAATGGCTCAAATGGAAATCGCTGGAGTCCGTTAACTTACAGGATTGCTTTGAGTGTGTTTTCATGTTCTCCCGCTGCATATGAGGCGCTTGCTTCATTTAACATATTACAGCTACCAAGTGTCCATACTATCCGAGCAAAGGCAAGAACTTTACCATGTGACCAAGGAATAGATTTCAAATTTTTAAAGGAAGAAGCCAAACGTTTTGAAGAAAAATTGAGCAGCTACCCCGAAAATAAAAAACCACCGAAGGAGGGGATTTTAGTGTTTGACGAGGTGAAAGTCATCGGCAAACCAATTTGGAATTCACGAAGCGGGCAGTTTCTCGGTTATGTATTGGATCCAGATGAATACCCTTCATTGGACGATCTTTACAAAGAGATAACGGCTTCTGAGGTTTTAGAAGCAGAAAACGTATTGCAGTTCTTATGGAGGGCAGCCAGCTGCAAGTTTGACATAATTGGGTCTTACTTTATGACCAGTAAACCAGCTTCTAACGCTTTGATTACAGACACAACTACAAGAACTTTATAGGCATTTCAATCAGTTGGTCTAAATACAATTGCTCTTGTTTGTGACGGGGGAAGTAATAATATCGCAGCTTTGAGGCAAAGTTTATGTGTGAAAAAGTTTTCGACTCACGAGAGAAATGAAGATGGCACCTTGGATTTTAAAAATGTTGTTGACAGTTGGCTACATTGGATTATTTGTCCAAGCCATGGACTGAAAAATAACATAAATGCTTTAGAACATTCCTAGGATGGTGGATCAAGAGATTTCACCAAAAACGGCCTAAAGTTTGGTTGGAAACAAATCAGAGATATGAAGAAACGAGAGGACGACCGGCGAGAAGCAGATGAACTAGCCCAAGTGAAGGGGTTACTTCAATCACATATTGACAGATACTCCTGGACAAAATTGATCGTGACCCCAGCCAAGATAATGCAACAGGTACTTCATCAGTGGTTTTAAATTTAATATTACCGTAAACTAGGGAGCTTTCGTTTTCTATTTATTTCATCTTTATATTTATACAGGGTCCGGTACTTGGTGAGTTATACAACTATGCCAACCCGATGTATGAGCAGAAGCCAAAAGATCACAAAAGTGTAACAGAATGCTACAACTACCTTCACGCTTGTAACCAAATATTTGAAGGATTATTATCTCATCAGCCAGTGAACTCAATCGATTCTGATCCAATTAAGTCTATGCTGAATGGTCTTAAATACTTTGAGGATTGGGCGAGAGAAATACTCGACTTAGGTGAAAATATCGGTATTAATAAAAAGTTTTTAGCGTGGCAAACCTGGGAACTTCTACGAATTACCGTTCATGGTTTTGTAGGCTTAGCAATAGATTTTTGTTCAAGAAATGCAAATCAATGTATTTACCCTGTTAGAATTAATGGGTCTGCAGTTGAAACGGTCTTTAGTCAACTGAAATATATTTCTTGTGGAAAATTAATGAGCACGAATTATAAAAGTGCAAAGCGAGCCCTTAACATAAATGGGTGTACTAAGACATCACAAAATGCCGATGCTATTTACAGAAAAGTAGAATTGAATAGTCCACGCAAAAATGATAAAAAGTAAAAAGTGTTTATTTCAGTTTAAAATAGTAACTAATCCATATTATTAATAAACAAAATCATTGCACATATTTCGTCTCTTTAGTCTTTTTGGCCTTCTACTACCCCTACTTTCCTCTCTATTTTTACTTACAGGACTTACCTCTAGGCTAATAGCAAAAGTAAGCCTATCACGTTTGTACTTTTCCCCAGCACTTATCTTTGCTTTCTTGGCAAGGGGGGCTTCTCTATCACATTTAAATCACATTCGACATTCACAAATTCAGGTACCTTAAGTTTTTTGGGGATACAAGATTTCACTGACTTTTTGTTTACAATGGCTTTCCTGATTTTCTTTGAGGTATATTTTTTACTAATTTTCTGCTTCTTACTCGAACCCACATTACATAACTTGCAAAGAAGAGTCTGCCCACCTTTTCCTCTATTACCTCGCCTTTCATTGTGTCTATTAACCTGGGCCCTGATCATATCTACAATCTTCGCGTGACCTATTTTTCTTTGCCACTCTACCCTCAACTTTTCAAGATCACCCTTTGAAAACCCACGGTCCTTAACAGCTGGAATCGTTGCGGCAGCTTCATGGTACATTTCTTGAATTTTCTCATCATTTTTCAACTTTGTCATGGTTTCTCCTAACGGAATGGAAAAGTTTGAAAACATTTAGTATATGAAAACTTCTGAAATTACAAAAAAAATGTCATACTTATTCCTTTAAATGGCTTATTACAATAAGACCATTTCTTAAATTCGTGTACCACAAGTCTACAAACTTCAGTTACGTAGGGAACTAATACCACAGCTGGCAGAAGCATACCCCCTTTATTTAAAATTGCTATTGCAGGAGGAATGTCTTCGGGAAATTTATTAATGTTTCTTACGCTCAAACTAAGCTTGTAAAGCAAGTGGGCAGCGTTTCTTTGATTATCGGTCAAGGGTTTTTTTTTTCGTAGTTTAGAGCGAACCTGCATTTTTTCTTTACTCACTTTCCATACTTCTCCGAGACTACCTCCCCCGAGTCTGTTAATTGAGTATAATCTGTCGCTCTTTATGTGCCTTATCACAGACTTTGACTTTGATGTAGGAAATTGATTTGGCTCTTTCTTTTCTCCTTCTACCCAGGCATCTGATATTCGTTCGTTTAATCTAGGTCTTCTTGCTTTGGCATATTCATTTATCACTCCGAGACCAATGTAATGTATCACAGAAAGCAGTTTTGATTTATCAAAACTTTCATCTATCACTATATCTTTGACTATATCGTGAGTACTACGACTATAATCCCGAATAGCCATGGTTCTTTTCTTCAAGGTGTTGTGTTTTAAGCATAGTTGATTTAGTATTTGCTGAAGATATCCATCTATCAACAGCGATTCGCAAATAGCTTTATACGTCGTATCCCATTCGAAAAAATTATCTTCATAATTTTTTAATAATGCTTCAATGCTTAACCCTTGGCTAGTCATTGTTTTAAAAACCAATGTTCCTTTTCTGTCTATAGAATTAAATGAACACTAATCAAAAACTAGGAAAAAAGTCTAATTTTGTGGCTGGTGCGATATCACGTCACATTAGGCTTACTGAAAGCACTGATTTAAGTTACATGTGTATCTATTTTAAAAAGTTGTTTTATGGTTTTTCAAATGTCGTAGTTTAGGTTTTATTATATATCTACTTCATATACTTTTATTTGGAAAACAATTTATCGAAAGCGAAAGTTTAATATCCGCGTATTTTAAAGCGAACTATTTTTAATCGCGGCGGAGTACATCGTTACAATTCTTTCCCTGAAAAGTGGCGAGGGGGAAGGCAACACCAAAGCCAAAAATTTTTACCCCTCAAATAAGATGTTGCGGGTCGAGACCCAAGTATTAGACTTTATCTCACTATTTACTTTTGGTAACATTCCCTTTCGGTTATCGAATAGTTTCTCTCGCGAGGGACGAGAGTTTTACTATCGTAATAAATAGCGCGGGGGTGACCGTTTTGTTCTTGAACGAGACGCATCCGAGTCCCGTGGCTGAGGCGTAACAAAAGACTTGATATTTTCCCTCCCTACTGAGGGGTTCCATCAGGTATGCTTTGAGACACGCGAACGCTCTTTCTTGGGGCTTTTTCCATTCCCACGTGGTATCTTTTTTACGTAATACATTAAGGCGGGCTGCTATGTCCGCGAAGTACTTTAAATATCTTCGGAACCATCCGACTACACCTAGAAAACGGGCCAATTCGTCTACGTTTGTGGGTGCGGGGTATTTCAATAATGCCTTTATTTTATCTGGATCGGGCTTAATTCCGTCTCTTCCTACCATATTTCCCAAAATTCTGACAAGGCTTGTAAAAACGTATTCTATATCTATTAGTTGTCTTTCCCAAGAGGGGGAGGCTGTATTGATATCAACTCTATAGACGCTGTTTTTAAATCTATTTCTTTCGGAGTGGGCAAAAGTAGGACTTCCGACCAAACCAAAGGGCATAACGCGAAACTCATATTTTTCCCGAATGGGTGATAAAGGCTGTTTTTTCTATTGAGTTTGATTCCATTTCCACTTGCCAAAATCTGCTAAGGAGATCGAGTGAGGTAATATTAAGGGGGCCCAGAGAAATGGAGTCAGCCTTACCATCGGTCGAATACAAAGCCGTTTCAAAATATGCATTTACAGTTTCAATATTTGCACCTTAACCATCGATTGCGGCTCAATACAAAGCAATTTCAAACTATTCATATACAGCTTTGCAGGATCCACGAAAAGTAAATAATAAAGCAATGAACTTAATATTTTAGATTGGTTTAGAATTCATTAACTAACAAAAAAGGCGCTTTGCTAAAATAGGCTGACATAATTTGGTATTTAGCACCGAACCAAAAAGTTGGTGAACTTTGCAGGATGGAAGGAATAAGTCAAGTGAAAAACCATAAATAGGTAACTATTATTTTAAAAGAATTAATTTTAAATATGAAATTGGTACATTTATATTTAAACCGTGTATCAATATCTCATATTTCAAGCATTAAAAAATCTTTGTCCATCCCACGCTCCTTGGAGAAAATTATAATATGTTTTGGTCCGAAAAGGTATTTGTCCAAGGATCTCCTAGTGATTGTATTAATTTAATATTAATTAAACGTTAATTTAAGGAGCTTCATTTAATACCAGTAGGACCAATACTTGTATATGATTGCTCAGATTATTTAAGCAGTGATATTTTCTACTCTCTGAAAATCAGTGTATGGACATTACATGCACGATTGTTTGCTATTTTGGTTTTTCCATATTACATATCAAAGTTCTAAACAAGACCTTAGTAGTCATTGAAAATTTGTATTTGATTTAAGTGATCTGAAAGTATCGGAAATAGTATACAATTTGATTCAAAAATTTAACAAACTTTGTTTTTTTCAGTATTCATCAACACCCTTATTTTAATCTAGCGTGATAGTGAGAATTAACAGCAAATTGAAGAATTTTGAATGTAAGATTGGTGTATTTCTACACCTTTAATTTAGATTGATTGTGTCAATTTACACCAAAGTGTAGGGTTTTGAGTATGAGATTAGTGTATTTCAACACCTTTATATCAGTGAATAGCTCATTAAAATTGGCGTATTTACTCACCTTAAGGATAAACCATTGGTGTAATTGTACACTAATAAAGTGAAGTTTAGTTAAATTTAGAATGAAAAAAATGGTGTTATAATACAATCTTGAACTGGAATATCAAGAATGAAATGCAATCACTGGTGTTAAATTACACAAATATAGGTGTGAACTTTTACTTTTTATTATTTGCATCCTGTCGTAATTACTAGTCATGCATTATCTGATAAATATTTAGCCTGACCAATACGTCAACGTTGCGTACACCATCTAAATTTAATAGTACCACAGTTTTTTAAATAGAGCTAATACCCAAGGCAGCACCTTCGACCTCATAAGCATCCCTCTCTTCGTCTTTAATCTCCAATATGGTATCTTAAGTTCGCGTTTTGGTTTTCGTTGTGTATATTTATACTTTGCATGTTTTATATAAGAGTGAAGTAAAACTATACACAAATATCAACTTAGTTCATTGTAAGTTTCTTTTCGCCTTACAATTCTAAGAATTTTAGATTGAGAATGTTAGTTTAAAAACTTGAGCGTTTTGCAATAAGCAAATTATAATTATAAAGGAAATGACGATATCAATCTTTTAGGCTGTGCTATGCTTGCCACAAAAGCATGAAGCTCCACTAAGTCCCTTGAAACACGTTCAGACTTGGTCAAAACTGAAAACTGGCATCCACAATAAAAAGTTCTGAATGACAAAAGAAATGTCAAATTCTTTGAAACCTGCGTGACAGTAACGATTCTAGTTTATCATATGGAGCCATCTTAAGTTGCGATTTGTTGTATAAACTTTAACATGAAAAGAAAAAATTAAAAATAGTTCCATCCACATAGTTTTAGTTATGAATACTTGAAATCCGTTTTACTCTACAAAATTGTAAAAATAATATAATTAAAGTTGTCCAAACTCTGTTTATTTTAGTAGATACAAGTTTTTCCCAGAGCTGCGAATTTGCGAGATTTTGGGTCGCTCTGAGAGCTTCCTAGAGGAAATCACTATATAATTTGATCACCCAGCATCACGACTTGAAATAATATGTTAAAAATTGTCAACCGGAAGATATTGGGGCAACTCTGATACTGATGTACGTAAGAAAATTAATTTGGATACATTCCATTGTTTAAATAATTTTAATATGTAGGATTTATGTAAAATAGTTGCTTTTAAACTTTAAAAAAAAAACCTTGCAAGTAGTCGAGTTTGGTGATAAGTGCAATTTTGCCGATTTTGAGCAATGATATCTCAAGATTGGTTAATATAGCATAATTGTAAATTTTTACCACGAAATTACTGGTGGTAAAGATAACCAAGTAATTATTACCGGTGTAACCAATATGGATTCCAGTAGACCTGGGATCGAGCCTAAAGTATTTATATCGCACTAGCAATAACTAAAAAGACAAAGAATGACTAGAAATGGACGTTTAATGTTTCATCGGTCAACATCGAAATTGTACAAATCACTTAGACCTGAGCCTATTCAAAAACAAAAATTAGTCATTTTAAAATAAGTTTAAAACTGTATGTCGTTAGTAAATTTTAAGTAAGCGCCGAGAAACAAAAATTGCAAATTACCCTCACCAATGCTATGGCGACCGACCGAAAAAACAGGCCCTCCAATTAAACTCTGTATGTCTAGGCGGCAGATGGCAAAACAATACTGGTCAAAACTAGATACCACGGACTAATGAGAGGGTTGTTCAGGGAAAGAACAACTACACTGGACCGGACTAGTCTAGCGGAGGCTTTTCTCTCCGCAGCCCTCCTGTTTCTCTCTGCTCTCTTTCTGCCGCCGAAATATATATATATAGCCAGACTGACGATAACGCCCCCTATCCGGTGCCTGGCGGAACGCATTTATTAAAGAGTAGGGATGCAACGGTTCCACTTTTTTGGACTATCTCGGTTCCGGATCCGGTTCTTAAAATTTTAATTTATCGGTTCCGGTTTCGGTTCCAGTTCTCAAAATTTAGAACCGATCGGTTCCTATACGGTTCCTATACGATTCCAGTGTGTTTAATATTAAAGTTAAATACTGAAGTTAAAGAGGAATAAAACCCACCACATAGTAGCTTTCTCAGTGACGTAGCTATGTGTTCGGGGTCCTCCCGCGAAACTGTTTTTGGGGTCCCTTATAATCATTAAGGCCGAGTCGTGAATATCGCCATCTAGAGCTAGGGCTAACATGTATCGCCTTAAGATAACCACCGGTGGAAGGCTAGGAAAGGAGTCGGTTCTTCTCCCGTAGTTGCGGGCAAGTGATCAGCCCCTCGGGCGACTCCAGCGTGGTGGAATATGTGGAATGGGGTTGATATGCGCTTTCGTTGGTAGTAAGGGTTCGTCCGAAAGCGAAGTAGCTCCTGGGTAAGAAGGTATTTTAGATATGCGCTACCTCAGAATAAAAAAACCGTAACTTGAAAAATCGAGTTTTGAGAAAACTCGCCTTAAAGGTTTGACCTGAAATCTTAAATAATCTATGAAGGTTCTTTGGCTGAAATTTACTTTTTATGTGTAAAATTAGCATGAAAAGACTGATTTTTATAACCAATTTGAACAATATTTGACTTAGAATAGTAGAATTAGATTTACAATAATTTTTAATTGGTTTTTGACAAATTAAAATTATGGTAAGTCGAATTTACGTTTTTTTTATTCCAATTGTTTACTATAAAAAAGTTGTAACTAAGCAAAGTAATTTAATTCCTATAAAATAATTCCGTTCTAATTAAAAATCGCCCCTTACTATTATCAGAAGTATGTAACAATAATTTCTTATAATATTATTTTAATATTATAATATTAACATGCCAAGGTACATGTTTTCATTTCCACATAATATATGGACATTTCTGTTAATATTTTATATTTCTGATACTATTATTTAAACTAATTGTTAAGGACACACGAAAAGGACTCATATCATTGATATTTCAGCAAGTACTTTAATAATGTCTATAATATATTAATATATATATTTTACAGTATATTTCGGAAATAATATGTATAACAGTTTAAAACTAATAAAGCGTTTCTTTGAAACTGAAGTTACTTAACTATCTTTTCTTTCGGTTCAATCTTCGGCCTCGTGCAGCTTGCACTGAAGAATTCTGCACATTTACATTTGTTTCTTGGAGTTCCAAAATGGAATCAATTTCTACGTTGCTATCGGTTGCTTCATTTTCTTCTATCGATGTAGGAATTGATTCATAGAATGCTGCTTTATCGGAAGGCATAAATTTACACAGCTGAAGAAGGTCCTTCTTTTTATTTTTATCAATTGGCAACATACGAGTTGAATGAGCTTGCGTTACTTCGCATGATTTAACCGTGCGAAATGAAATCCCTCTTTTTAAAAACTGTATCGTTTCCTCTGGACTGTTATCCCCTATTTCGTTCTTCATGGACACCATTACTTGTCCGTTTTCCTTGCGGTACTTGATCATTCTCGCAGATAAAATACCGTTAAAAGCATTTGATTTGAAATAAGTACTGTTAATTTTTGAGAAGTCTTTAACGAAATCGATGTCTAGCTGGGAAGTAACAAAAGGTTTTTCATGGCAAGCGATTTGAACTGCTGACACATATTCTGAAGGCAGATGAAATTCTTTTTTCTTGGTCTTCCTCTCAATCAAACTATGCATAGAGTCGCACTCCATATGAGAGTGCCAGAGTTCGAAATATTTTTGAATAACTGAATTGGTCGAGTTAGCCAAAAACCATACAACCATGGTAATAAAAAATTTATTCCGATTTTGTCCGCCACAAGTGTCACTGTAGAGGATGACTTCCTTAAATAAAACTATTTTGATCCAATGTTGACCGCCATGTGTTTCTGGCCATAAAAAAGCGTAGCCTTGCTTATCTTTTAATGAATAAATTGTCAAGTTATGGAGGCTCACTTTGCCAAATAGTAAGCGTTCCCTACAAACAGTTTTGGTACATTTAGTACTTGCTCGAGATCGAATGTTGCCACAACAGTTGACGGTGGAGATTATTTCTTGTCGCATTCCTTTTCATCTCTAGCTTGTGTTTTGCGCCTCTGATGACTTGGAAATTGTATTTCGTCAGCTTCCAATTTAAGATTTTCTTTCAAGCGTAAGTTGTAGGTTGTGCAAATGCTGCACTGATCCTTTCCAGGTTGGTGGAAGCCAATGTTAAATTTTGTATCAAAAACCATACGATAAACGTACTCTGAGGCTTTGTATTTTTCATTGTCGACATCAATTTTATTGTTAATCCATTGCTTAATTGTACTGACGATACATTTCTTTCATTAAGCCTGACTCGAGGTATTCCTTATTGGTTCTCATTCGACAAAAGTGACTCTCAGTACGTGGGTACAAATTAATATGATCTTTAATCATTTGGACAACTTCTTCTGGGGTCCTTCGCGATTGTCCAGTTTCTTTGGTTTTGCAAGGAGAAAATCCAGGTACCACACACTATTTTACGGCTTTTGCAACCACCATGTCAGAAATATCCAATGTATTCAAAGAAAATTGCTTGCAAACAGTGAAGGTTTGATCTTTCAGTTTAAGCGCATACTTGAAAGTTTGTGATTACTTCCAGTTTTCGGCTTACTAGTAGTAACTAGCGAACTTATGTAATTATGTCTTTTTTCACTTGAACCTAAAGCCCAAAACTCCTTATTTATAACGTGTTGATCCTCGGGAGTAACATGATCAGTGCATTTTCGAATACATTTAGTTACATCGTGGCATACTCCGACAACATCACGTTTTCTTTCAAAGCCATTTCGTAATCTACGCTGACTCAGTTTTATTTGTGTTTCAATCTTTACCTGTCCGTTTTTTTTGTCTGCTTCATGCTCAATTTCAAAAAAACATACTGTCACATTCTAAAGAGTTTTCGACGGTTTCAAGTGTATTATTATCGCCAGAATTCAGATTGCACATTGCGTCTTGTTTTGGGCTCCAGGAAGCTTCGTAAGAGGAGATAGCGAAATAGTTCTGTACAGGAGAATGTAGGTCTTCGTAAAGTGATAGATCTGTCAACAAAAATAGAGGTCCATAAGCCTTGTTTCAACGATTTCAAAACCACTAGATCTAGTCACTACTGGACTCACTAGCACGAGCAAAAATGAATGTGTTTACCTGCAGGCTCGTGGTTGATAACATTTTGGAGAATGTTAGGACTTTCCGTGCCTTCCGAACGACTATTAAAATAATCGTGATCTCCCACGAGGTCGGCCATCGCTTTCCTAAACAAAATCCTCAAGAGAGTTAGGGCAGACGACTACTTTGATAATTCTCTGGAATTTTTAAGGCAGCTGGCGCTGTAGCGCTATCGGACCCAGGGTGTTTTATTTTTTAGTTCCGAATTTTTTTAAATTAACTAAATTTTCTTTAATTAAATTTAAAAAAATACTTTTAAACAAATATCAAAAAAAAAGATTAATAAAAAATATTTAATTTTATCGTTAACATAAAACTAAAAAAAGTTACGATATTTTTAAATTGTCTACTTAAAAACTACTACTCAAATCAAAATTTTTACAGGAATTTGGGAAAGAGCATATCATTTTACCATTTTCGAAAAAAATCAAGTTACGTTTTTTTTATTCTGAGGTAGCGTATGGTTCTGGTCAAAGGTACCGCAGCCCCATCTTCATAATAATTTTGTTCTAGGGAGACAGATACAATATCTTTTGCCGTTGCGTCTATTGGAGGCCCCCTTGGGGAAGAAGCGGCAATGGCAGGTGGAGGAAGAGATGCCGTGGCTATAGAGTCCTTTTGTTCCGGGTGGGGATCGACCCCATTGAGGCTTCCATGCATCAAACAACTGACACATAAACAATTAAAGAATTGATTTCGTCTGAGGTCCTCGAGATTGACTACTACCATTGGGGTAGGATAAAGAAATAATAAAAAAAAATTACTACGAGTTTCTATGTATGTTTTTAAGTAACATGACGAACGACCTCCAAAGGAGGAGCATAAATTAAGTCCTCTTTTATAAAATTAAAACAGTTAAGATCTGTATGTTCTATAAGATACGTTTGAGCATTGACTCTACGTCACTCTAGAACGTAACTCCATTCGGAAAGGTGGTGGAGCATGATAGTAGATATCTCTATCGGGGCCATCTAGCTGTACAGTTTTTCGATACGCTATTTCTCTGATAAAGCCCTTTTCAAGGGGTAAAATTGTTCTGTCCGTTAATTTAGGAAAGCGTTGGAGTAATTGCTGTCGCGTCGGAGGTGCACCGGGCCCACGAGGGGTCGGAGTGTGCAATAACTGGTGACTTTACCGGGGAGTCGGGGTCCGGCTCTTGTAACCCAGCACGGGCGGTGGCGCACTGGGAGATGTTAGCTCCGTCCAAATGGTCCTATCTCCACCTCCGACTTCGGTCCGGTGTGGGCTGGTAACTGGACTTCGGCCCGGTGTGGGCTGGTAACTGGACTTCGGCCCAGGCTAACGGAGAGGGGCCGGGCAAACTGGCCGTCTCAGTGGATTGAGTTGCCTGCTGTGGGGCTGCGAGCCTACGTATGAGGGCACGGCGGCCCCATCTCCCGGCCTTTTGGGGTTCCACCGGGATATCCGGTGCCAGCTGTGCCGGGCTATGCGGGCTGCTGTGTGCCTGCCGTTCCCCTTTAGGCGCTTTTTCCAAAGGGCTTGGCTCTCTACCTTTCTCGGTATAGGGTGTCGGCTGGCGTTGCCAGAGCATCCGCTCTTATTCCCACTGTTGTGTGCGAAGTTTGCGCATTGGTCGGCCCGTTGCTTCACCTTCTGCTGGGTTGAGCGGCTTGCGTCGAAGGTGCGACCATCAGTAGTGGGGTTCTGCTACCCATGCTGGTTTTGTCACCTGTCCTGGGCGTGTGGACGCTGGCGTAGGGCATTTGATGATGGACCTCCGGTGGTGTGGTTTCAATCTTACCGTTACACCGGGCTATAAATCTGATGCATGTTGATCGACCGCCGCCAGCTCCCAAGCCTTGGATTCCGAAAGATAGTCTTCGTCTGAAGATAAATGATCACTATTTACCTCCTTTGATTCCTCCAATCCCCCAACTGTCCAAGATGCGTCGTGCTCCTCAGTCCTGTACCTAAATCTTCAAGTTCATAGACTTAATGATTATCGGTTTAAGTTTTAATTACTTTAAATGGGCCAAGCCATTTGGGGGCTAATTTAGCTGAATGATGAAAGCAGGGTTGGCAAGAGCCAGCCAGACTGGTTTAAACCACCCTGGTTTAAGCCGGATTTAACCACCAAATAAAATCCATGGTTAAAACCACTTTTTTTTTATAAAAAAAATTGAGAAATTAATTAGAAACATTGACAAAACTTAACCTTCACTTTTTGTCACAAGTAATGAGAGCTAACATATAAGCAATTGTGGGATCTTAAAATTAATTTTGCCCGTGAAAATACGCTGCTATGTTAGGGTATAAAAGCGGGTAAATAAGTCCGCTATACCTCACAATGTAAAGGTATTGTCACGCGCAAAAACGTAATTTTTAAATCGAGAAATTTGAGCAATGAGGGCTTAATATAAGCAATTTGATCACTTTTTATTAATGGTATTTTACCGGTTTAAACCACCGGTTACAGCCGGTTTTAACCATACTGGATTTTTCAATTTTTAAAAATGCCGGTTTTTTGCCAACCCTGGATGAAAGGCTGCTCTGGAAATTGTATGGTTTTCCTTCCATACCAGCATACCGGGTTCTAAAAGGGAATCTTCCCGCCTCAAATTATAAAATCGACGCTGTTTAGCTTGATTACGCTCAATCGTTGCACGAGCTACCTCAAATTCTTCTAAAAAACACCCAAAACGTTCTTGAGTTTCTACCGTGGCTTCGTCTAAGTTGATACGTTCCATCACTTCTTGATAGGAATCCCATGGTAAACGAACTTTACCATGTTTTAAATATAACGTTGTACGACCAGTGGTATCATGTGGAGTAGTATTATGAAAAAACTGTAATGCATGTAAACCTGTATCCCATGTTTGGTGATCATTACCTACATGCATGGAAAGGAGTATGCCTATTTCTTTCTTAACTCTTTCGGTAGGATTCGATTGGGGATGATAGGGGGATGTGAACTTCGTTGTGATATTAAACATCAAGCAAGTTTTTTTCCACAACCTAGAGGTAAATTGACTACCGTTGTTCGATAAAATGGCCTTAGGAGCACCCCAACGCATTATTAAATTCATAAACGCGTGACACACTGCCTCAGCAGTCGCATACTGAAGAGGCACTACCTCAATATATCTGGTGAAAACATCCATAAAAACTAATAGAAATCTAATTCAACGCTGGACAAATCCCAAGGTTCGTGTACGGTTATTGATGCCATACATCCCGGGGTCTTCTTGTTCCTGCCCTTATACTGTTGACAGGCTATACACGTGCGAACATAGGTAGCCACATCTATTTTTAGGGTAGGCCAATAGTATCTATGCCGAATCTTCTCGTATGTTTTATCTCTGCCCCGATGACCCTAAATCATATGCAAATGATATAAGTCTAATGCTCTAGTACGTAGAGCCTTGGGTAAAAAGAGTTTCCTGGGGTTACCTAGATAGGCTTTTCTATAAAGAAGATCATCTACTAGCTCATAAAGTTTGTGGGTGTTCCCTCTTTGTATCACTTCGGTTTTAAAAAGAATACAAACAAGGTCCGCTAATTCTTCCTGTCCGATGTCATTGACCGTAATGGAATCCATTGGAATACACCAATTTAAGTTCATCGAAACGGCCCCCAATAGTAGAGATGGACTAAAACTTAACGCTTTTTTCCAAGATGGCCGCCAAGATGGCCACCAAAACAACCCCCCCCCCCATCCCCCAAAAATATTTTCAAAAACAAAAATTTTTGTCCTTTGAAAAATCGAAAAACATATTTTCAATCCCAAATTTCACCTTGAAGATGATCTTTGACCTCGACGCTCGAGCACGGTCCACAACCACTAAGCCTCGGTCTATACTCCCAACAAGTTTGGTCACGATCGGACAAGGTCGAACCGAGATATCGGCGGTAATATGTAACCCCACCAAATACTTCCACTTATTTACTTTTGGTGTTACTTTTTTCGTTTTTTCGTTTTTTAGCCGTTTAAAATGCTAATTAGTTATTTGCGAGATGGGGAAACCTTCGCTTTATATCCTTGGCAACTTTTGGCCACACCCAATCACGTGATATCCAACTTACCCCTGTTGAAAATTAAACTTTATTTACTTTCTGGAAATAAATAAATAAACAATCAATACATAGTTTGCATCCCTACGTCATCAATGACGCAGTTCCAAGTATAGATATAAGAACCAAGAATAAATATTTAATTTGAGCTAGAATGAACGATTCTATGCCGCCATTTTGCCGGTGTAGATTTCTTAGTAAAACGGGAGGGTTAACAGTTTCAATAGTCTGTTTGCGGATTTTAATTATTTTCAAATGATTAAGAAATTAGTTTCACGTTAAAAATGGTTATCTGCCTGGTTAAAAATTGTTCGAGTAGTTCAATTACCAAGGGAGAGCGAAAATTGTTTATTCGATAGCGAACGTAATTGTAAAAAGGATGACCGCAAAGGCCTAACTTTGATAAGCTTTGTCAACTTCTTTTCGTAGATATTTCTGTCGTAATTTGATATTTTATTTAAATAACCCGGCCTTAGAATCTTATCTGACTTTGTTTAGGGCCCATTTAAAATTTTAAAGCATAAATCTAATTAGTTTTGTCGCTTTGACGAGATTACCAACAAAATGGCTACCTATTTAGTAGCTACGCGCGAAATGGTTTGAATTTTTGATCGCCCTCCCAGTTTCCTTGGAGACCATAGGCCCCTCCCTTCGGTGCAAACTATGTATACACATTTTAAAACAAATTACAATGGGGCTGGTCAATATGCGCCCGAGATATAGCCCCTTATGTATAACCCCGGTCGAAATAAAATACAATTTAACTTACCCTGTCGAAATAAAATACATATTTTAAAACACAACAAATTGCAATAGGCCTGATTGGTCAATATCCGACCAATAACTTATGTTTTACCCCTGTTGAAATGAAACTTTATTTACTCTCGGAGATAAATAAATAATAAACAATCAATACATATTTTAAAAACACAACAAATTACAATGGCGCTGGTCAATATCCGCCTGAGATATAGCCAATTTTGTTTATAATAAATAAAATAAAATGTATTTACTTTTGAAGATACATTTTTTTTAACATTTGCAATACAAAGGTGTAATTTTATCAGGGAAATTGGTTTTCAATAGTACTCCAATACATTCTAAAATAATATAATCAAATAAAAAATCCGAAAAACAATTATTTTAAAATAATAAATTAATTACATAAACAATCAACAAACATTTTAAAAACATTACAATGAACTTAATCGGGCGATATCCGCCAGAGATATAGTCGCTAATGTATTATGAAAAAATTAATTTTTTTTAGCCATTCAAAAGTATAATGTTATCCACCTACAATAAAACGTATTACTTTAGCAATATAAAAATAATTTTTACATTTTTGAAGATACAATGTTGTTTTTATTGATACTTTTACTAGTGTTCGCAATTGTTTATTCATTATCCACAAATTTTCCGATTTATTTTAAAAAAAGATGGGAAAAAAATATCATTTTAACTTATTTATGTTTTTACGCAACAAAGCTTTTATTTGAATAAAAGTGGTATTTATTTAAATAATTGGCTTATTAACTTTCAATTATTTAAACATTTTGCAATTTTTATTAAACTATTGGTTATTTAAATAAATATTGAAATATAGCCGAGCTTATTTTATTCATGGATTAATCGACTGCCGAGCACTAACTTTTGCAACTCGAAAGACTATAATTTTACCCAAAGGGATGTCTGGTTAATTTTTAATAGTAAAATAATATATTCTAAAGTTGGAAAAACATTTTAAATTACATAATCAATAAGAATTCCAAAACCATTTATTTTAAATAAATAAAAAATAATTAACTTTTTTAAATTAAAAATAACAACATTGTAAATAGAATTTTCTCTGACTATACACAGTGAACGAACGGCCGATTATTGGTGACTATATTAAAACAAAATTAAGTTTATTAATTTGAATTATTTTCAAAATTAAACATTACTTACATTGATTGATAATTTTAACTTTCTGCTGAAACACGTTACCAGAAACACGGTCTATGAAATTCTGCCGGATTGCGAGCTATATCTTTAAATTCATAAATAAAAAACTACCTCTAGGATATAACTGGTTCAACATTGTAACCTTGTAGAAGTAATTTGATACCCACCCCTTAATTATTTTTACGTGTAAAAGTTATCAACTACAATTACAGCCTTCTAAAACTAGTTTGGATTTTTCAGCAATTTTCTATCACACTTTCAAACGCAAAAATCTTTATTAAAATCGATTTTACCCTTATCTTGTCACATACATTATAACACATATCCGCGGTAAAACGATAAAATTATAAAACCAGATCACGTTTCGCCAGGAGACATTCAACAGAGCCAGTGAGAAGAAAAAACTGGTTTTTACAAACAACCGCTAGATATTAACAAAATATCAATTAATAAATCCTCTAATTTGAAAAAAATTGTAAATAAAAATGAATGTTTTTAAAAACAAAGCTTATTGACAATTTACTTTTTGAAGATACAATCGTTTATAATACTTAACAACTATTGATAATAATAGTAATAATAATAATAATACTTCTTTCGCCAAACACTAAATGTATTGGCTACCCGGATATTGCAATAAATAAGATAAAAAAAATTACACCAATAAAATTATTTTTTAAACAATTGCAAATTAAATTATACAATTAATAAGCATTTTAAAAATAAGACAATCTCCAAATATGTACAAAATAGCCTATTTAATTAAGAGATAATTAGTAATATGAAAAAATTAAAGGTTGTAAAAATAGAACATTAAAGAAATTATATATATTATAAGGATACAATTAATAATAGTTATATTTACCTTAATTCGTAGTATCAGGTTTGAAATTCGAGCTAAATCTTGTAATTGTTAATTAGTATAATTAAATTAATATAATGATAAATATTAACTAACAAATTATTTGATTTTATGCTGTTGTAATGTGTTTACGTAGTTAAAAGAGCGGTTTTTATGCTGAATTCTCCCTACACATTACATTTGAACAACAGCATCATTGGTAATAATGGAATGTATTTGGTTTTGAATATAAACATGTTTTTAAATTTAATTATTAAAAAACGTAAAAATAAATAAAAAACAGTATCATTTTTGTATTTTTATATTGTAAGCGTAGTTTCTATAAATCAATTATCTGTAAAAACTTTTATTATAAATTAAGATAAAAAATATAAGAATCATTATTAAGATTTCACTAGAATAAAGTGAATTTTCTCAAAAATACGTTTATCTTATATTAATAAATAATAAGTGTAACCTTGTACACAAATATCGAGGGTTAATTATCAAACAATTAAATTTTATCGTATATGTTTTTACCCAGATGGAATTGATTATGTGTTTAAACAGGCAACGTAATTTGTTGAACTTGTGTGCTTTTTCGAACGTACGGGCGCAACGGTCTTAGATTTTGTTATTCTAATCAAAAGATAAAAACTAAACATTAATTAACACAAATTATATTCTGTTTTCAATCCAAGGTATCAGATTTCGAACAATTTAGCTTAAATTATTATTTACGCTTTATAAATAACGTTAATTTTGAATATAATTTAACAATAAAATACCAATTGTCTATTTATTTCCTATTTTTTTCAATCTATAATATATAACTTTATTCCTAAATTTATAAGTTTATTACAATTGGTATATCATTTTCGACTCATCTTACAAAATACGTATATATAAATTTATCAGGTTCTCATACGGAATCACGTGTACAATTACAATACTTGAGAAAGACACGTTTCTCATACTAAAACTTGAGATATTTATTTAAACAAAATGCTTGTGATGTTGGCTAAAGCACTACTTTGTTATAAAGGCACTTAATGATATTAAAGGGAGTTTATAATTAATTTGATTCACGTTAACAGAACACTTGTGACGTAGTAGAGAGAACGGTCTTTTAGACGATCTAATATTTAGCATTTCTGAACTTTTATATGAATTATGTTTAATTACCTATAACCATATGGATTTCAATACATTTGAAGAAGCGAGTAAAATAGTGGAAGAGTATAATGTGACGTGGTTAGATGTGCAAGAAATAAGAATGCATTTGGAAGAAATAGAAAAGCATATTGAAGAGTGGAAATTTAAGCTAGAGGAAGCTAGTCAAAGAGAAATTTTACTGAGAAATAAAGTTAAAGATATAAAAACAGATATAATTGGATTGAAAATATTGCAAGATAGTTGGAAGAGAGCAGACAACTAGAAAGTGTGTTTACAAAAGGTTCTTTTAAACGTAACTTAGTACATTTATTAAGTATTTTTAAATATTTGAATATCGGAATTGTATTTTGTTGCATTAAAAGTAGAGTTTAGATGTTTTTCTAGTATTTTTCTATGTATTTGGATATCTGAAATATATTTTAACCGATTTAAAGTAGAGTTAAGACGTTTTTGTAATATTTTCTATGTATTTGCGTATTGGAAAAGTATTTTAACGTATTAAACCCCAAATTTAAGTGTTTTTGTACTATTGTTCCACCTATATTTGCGCATTGAAATATATTCTAACGTAATGAACGTAGACTATTTTCCGACCTTTAATTACACATTGGAAAGTTAATTTATCGTATTAAAGTTGATTAAAGAGTTTTTATAGTAACTTTCTGACTATATTTGTGTATAAAAATTGAATTTTACCGTATTTAAAATATAGATAAGTGGTTTTTGTCTTATTTTTATAACTATATTTACATATTAAACATTGTTTTTAATTTTAATTTTCCTATTTACAACACTATCTTTAATATATAAGTTTATTCCTAAATTTATAAGCTTGTTACAATTGACATATCATTTTCGACTAATCTTACAAAAATTCTTTAAGAAATAATATTTGTAATAGGAAAATCGTGGATGTTAAATTACTTGAAATACCGTAAGCCTATGTAGTATTTTTCTACCTATATTGGCATTTCGGAAATATATTTTAACGTATTGAATGTAGAGTATAGAGATTATTGCAGTATTTTTCTTCCTACGTGACTACACCAGAAACGTCAATGTTATTCTCCTTATTAATCAAGCCGACCCTGAACATATGTTTTACACTTTGTTCTACGACGTTTTAACATACACCATTTCAATACATTCTTAACTTATTCCATACGTTATTTAAAACACATGAGATAAAGATAACGAGGAAACAAGTTGACTCTGAACAAATATGTTTTACTCTACGGGAAATATTTTGTAAGATTAAATTCATAATGGTTAATGTGAAGTATTTTTCTACCTTTTTTGGTATTTCTTTATCTATATATGTGTATCGGAAATGTATTTTAAAGAATCGAACGTAGAGTAAAGAGGTTTTTTTTAGTATTTTCTGTCTATATTTGCGTATCGGAGTTGTGTTATGTCGTATTAAAAGTAGAAGAAGGAATTTTTATATTATTATTCTACCTATTAACATATCAACGTATTATTTACTTTATATCAATTGACACAATACTATTGGAATTTACTCAAAACTGTTTAAATGTTAACTAGAATATTTGAAACGACCTAGTATTATTTGAATTTATTCAATATTAATCAAATATACAAAATATTTTTATATTTAGCCAAGATACAAGAATTTACCTAAATGTATTCGAAATTTCCCAATTTAATACGAATTCAAGTAAAAAATATTTAAGATAATTCAATAATATAAGAAGTTACTCAATATTATTTTAATTTGCCCAAATGTATTCAAATTTACTCGTTTAATATGAATTTGACATAATTTTTAATAACAATGATAATATCGAATTTATCACACAAAGAGATACATTAATATGCGCTTATTTGCAAAACGAAACCAGATTTCTTTCAAAATAAATAGGATTGATTTACTCGGTCAGATAATTAAACATTGTTATTTTCCCATGTTATTTTACGTTGAACTTTTCAGAAGCATTTTTTGGTTTCCATAACAAAACGGAAGCCTAGCGTAATTTTCCCTTTATTGTTTTCGTGTTACATTTCGTACTTTATTCCCCAACTTTGAAGAAAATCAGTGAGAAACAACTCGGGTTGTCTCGTTGTGTATGTGAAAAAATATTATTTACAAAAATATTATTAAACTGGGACTAAAAGCAATAGATTTTTAATAAAACAAGTAAAACCTGGAAGATTTAGAAAATAGTCTATATTCCAAACATTATTTAAAATAATCAAAGTTGTGTTAGTGTTAAAGTAGTTGTAATAACTAAAAAATGATTTCACGTGGAATAAAATTTAATAATCACATTTGCAACAACATAACCTATAATATCAAATTGATAGTTTTATATTGATAATTGCATATTCCATTAAAAACTCACTCTATGAAAATGTTTCTTAATGCGATATTTTATTATAATTTTCATTAAAAAACACTAAAAATAATTATATCATCTTTCAAAGATTTCAACTCTATGTAATATATAATATGTCAAATCTGTTTATATTTTTAAATTAAATAAAATATTTAAACTTTGACCATTTATCTAAGGGTGTTTTTGACTTAGAAATATTTTACCTAGGACAACATTTTAATAAAATTTAAAGCATTAATAACTTATCGTTGTAAAGTGTAAGTCAAATCAATCTCTCGGAATAAATAAATTAAAGTTCTTGTAATCATTGTAGTAATTATAACAGTAGCCAACAATCAAGACGACGGTCAATAAATCCTATTTAAGCGTATAGGAGTGAAATGTTAACGCTGAATAACGGACCATAAAAATAATACATTAATAATCGCCTAATACCAAGGTGGACAG
Source organism: Leiobunum rupestre (assembly GCF_980474605.1). NCBI lineage: Eukaryota > Metazoa > Arthropoda > Arachnida > Opiliones > Sclerosomatidae > Leiobunum > Leiobunum rupestre. Next base: position 2,134,290 of record NC_143394.1, read on the forward strand.
AATCGGCCACCCACTAACCTCACAGTATTACCATAGGCTTGATTGGCTCCATTTCTATCACTCTTACTCTCAGGTAAAAATGACAAGAAGTCAATTACGTTTCCTTAATAGTACAGCCCTTGGCTAGAATGCGCTTTGTTTTCTCCGGGGTAAATGTCACTTAGTCTTTCCTTGTTACGTTTAAAATATTTTACGAATTAAAGTATTTAAATTTGAAATAACCCTAATCATCTCGATAACGATTAATTCTTATACGTATTATTCAAACGGTTAATTCATAATCCATCTAAACATAATTTAGTAGAAAATATACTAATATTTTCGTATAAGTGTTAAATTTCTTGTCCTATAATAAACAGACAATTAGTATTTTAAAGCAGATCAAATAAATAAACAGGTACTGTATACGAAAAATGTGTTACAATGCAAAAAATAGTAGCCCGAAACCACAAGAAATTTTTTAAATGTTTGGGTAATATTAGAAACGTTTGCCCGAAGATAGATACAATATTTTATTTTTTGCTTCAAATGTAGATGTTTCATTTCTTAATATTTTATATATTTTTTAAATTTCGTGACGAAGATTTTGCGGTTTGATAAAATCTCATTACGAGATTAGCGGAGGTAAAATATTATTTAAAGGTTTTATTGCATTATTTTGGATATTTTTTTCTTTATAATAAATATCATGAAAAATTAAATTAATTGAAATTTAAAAAATGGAAAGGTTTTATTGCATTATTTTGGATATTTTTTTCTTTATAATAAATATCATGAAAAACTAAATTAATTGAAATTTAAAAAATTGAGTCGATACATTTAAGCGATCATACAAAATAGTAAGAAATCAATTACCCGAAACACCTTTATTTTGTCTGATTTATAATATATTTTAAATCAATCGATTTTATGACTCTCTTTACTGTCTGATAAGCTTAGCATTCTGTGAGGTTAATATGTTAATTTTTGAAAATCATGGTTTACTAACAAATTTTGTGTTTTAGTTTTTAACAATTAATCTAGTTTACAACTAACAAGTGTTGCTTATTTGAATAAAATTAATAACATAACTTTTTCCAAATTTTGTTTTTAAACAAAAATTAAAAATGAATAATCCAATGTTATAAGATAATTTTCAACTCGGAAGCTGAAATTAAATATACTTGTAAAATTGTTATTATTTTTTGGAAAAATTGTCTTACATCCTTCTAGGTATTACACTTTAAAATAAAAAAACTCTGATATTCAAATTTAAAAAAATACTTAATTAATGCACTAAGTTACGTTTAAAAGAACCTTTTGTAAACACGAATTCATCCATTTGTTAAACATAAATTCCAGATTAGATGATGTATGTATGATGGGTAAGACTTGTGAGAAAGATTAATTCTTATGCAACTTTATTCGGCTTTTAATACTTTAAAATACATTTCAAATATTAAAATATAAATAGAAATATACTACTAAAATCCCTTTTTAAATTTGATAAAATAAATTTCCGATATGTTAATAGGTAGAATAATAATATAAAAATTCCTTCTTCTTCTACTTTTAATACGACATAACACAACTCCGATACGCAAATATAGACAGAAAATACTAAAAAAAACCTCTTTACTCTACGTTCGATTCTTTAAAATACATTTCCGATACACATATATAGATAAAGAAATACCAAAAAAGGTAGAAAAATACTTCACATTAACCATTATGAATTTAATCTTACAAAATATTTCCCGTAGAGTAAAACATATTTGTTCAGAGTCAACTTGTTTCCTCGTTATCTTTATCTCATGTGTTTTAAATAACGTATGGAATAAGTTAAGAATGTATTGAAATGGTGTATGTTAAAACGTCGTAGAACAAAGTGTAAAACATATGTTCAGGGTCGGCTTGATTAATAAGGAGAATAACATTGACGTTTCTGGTGTAGTCACGTAGGAAGAAAAATACTGCAATAATCTCAATACTCTACATTCAATACGTTAAAATATATTTCCGAAATGACAATATAGGTAGAAAAATACTACATAGGCTTACGGTATTTCAAGTAATTTAACATCCACGATTTTCCTATTACAAATATTATTTCTTAAAGAATTTTTGTAAGATTAGTCGAAAATGATATGTCAATTGTAACAAGCTTATAAATTTAGGAATAAACTTATATATTAAAGATAGTGTTGTAAATAGGAAAATTAAAATTAAAAACAATGTTTAATATGTAAATATAGTTATAAAAATAAGACAAAAACCACTTATCTATATTTTAAATACGGTAAAATTCAATTTTTATACACAAATATAGTCAGAAAGTTACTATAAAAACTCTTTAATCAACTTTAATACGATAAATTAACTTTCCAATGTGTAATTAAAGGTCGGAAAATACTCTACGTTCATTACGTTAGAATATATTTCAATGCGCAAATATAGGTGGAACAATAGTACAAAAACACTTAAATTTGGGGTTTAATACGTTAAAATACTTTTCCAATACGCAAATACATAGAAAATATTACAAAAACGTCTTAACTCTACTTTAAATCGGTTAAAATATATTTCAGATATACAAATACATAGAAAAATACTAGAAAAACATCTAAACTCTACTTTTAATGCAACAAAATACAATTCCGATATTCAAATATTTAAAAATACTTAATAAATGTACTAAGTTACGTTTAAAAGAACCTTTTGTAAACACACTTTCTAGTTGTCTGCTCTCTTCCAACTATCTTGCAATATTTTCAATCCAATTATATCTGTTTTTATATCTTTAACTTTATTTCTCAGTAAAATTTCTCTTTGACTAGCTTCCTCTAGCTTAAATTTCCACTCTTCAATATGCTTTTCCATTTCTTCCAAATGCATTCTTATTTCTTGCACATCTAACCACGTCACATTATACTCTTCCACTATTTTACTCGCTTCTTCAAATGTATTGAAATCCATATGGTTATAGGTAATTAAACATAATTCATATAAAAGTTCAGAAATGCTAAATATTAGATCGTCTAAAAGACCCTTCTCTCTACTACGTCACAAGTGTTCTGTTAACGTGAATCAAATTAATTATAAACTCCCTTTAATATCATTAAGTGCCTTTATAACAAAGTAGTGCTTTAGCCAACATCACAAGCATTTTGTTTAAATAAATATCTCAAGTTTTAGTATGAGAAACGTGTCTTTCTCAAGTATTGTAATTGTACACGTGATTCCGTATGAGAACCTGATAAATTTATATATACGTATTTTGTAAGATGAGTCGAAAATGATATACCAATTGTAATAAACTTATAAATTTAGGAATAAAGTTATATATTATAGATTGAAAAAATAGGAAATAAATAGACAATTGGTATTTTATTGTTAAATTATATTCAAAATTAACGTTATTTATAAAGCGTAAATAATAATTTAAGCTAAATTGTTCGAAATCTGATACCTTGGATTGAAAACAGAATATAATTTGTGTTAATTAATGTTTAGTTTTTATCTTTTAATTAGAATAACAAAATCTAAGACCGTTGCGCCCGTACGTTCGAAAAAGCACACAAGTTCAACAAATTACGTTGCCTGTTTAAACACATAATCAATTCCATCTGGGTAAAAACATATACGATAAAATTTAATTGTTTGATAATTAACCCTCGATATTTGTGTACAAGGTTACACTTATTATTTATTAATATAAGATAAACGTATTTTTGAGAAAATTCACTTTATTCTAGTGAAATCTTAATAATGATTCTTATATTTTTTATCTTAATTTATAATAAAAGTTTTTACAGATAATTGATTTATAGAAACTACGCTTACAATATAAAAATACAAAAATGATACTGTTTTTTATTTATTTTTACGTTTTTTAATAATTAAATTTAAAAACATGTTTATATTCAAAACCAAATACATTCCATTATTACCAATGATGCTGTTGTTCAAATGTAATGTGTAGGGAGAATTCAGCATAAAAACCGCTCTTTTAACTACGTAAACACATTACAACAGCATAAAATCAAATAATTTGTTAGTTAATATTTATCATTATATTAATTTAATTATACTAATTAACAATTACAAGATTTAGCTCGAATTTCAAACCTGATACTACGAATTAAGGTAAATATAACTATTATTAATTGTATCCTTATAATATATATAATTTCTTTAATGTTCTATTTTTACAACCTTTAATTTTTTCATATTACTAATTATCTCTTAATTAAATAGGCTATTTTGTACATATTTGGAGATTGTCTAATTTTAAAATGCTTATTAATTGTATAATTTAATTTGCAATTGTTTAAAAAATAATTTTATTGGTGTAATTTTTTTTATCTTATTTATTGCAATATCCGGGTAGCCAATACATTTAGTGTTTGGCGAAAGAAGTATTATTATTATTATTACTATTATTATCAATAGTTGTTAAGTATTATAAACGATTGTATCTTCAAAAAGTAAATTGTCAATAAGCTTTGTTTTTAAAAACATTCATTTTTATTTACAATTTTTTTCAAATTAGAGGATTTATTAATTGATATTTTGTTAATATCTAGCGGTTGTTTGTAAAAACCAGTTTTTTCTTCTCACTGGCTCTGTTGAATGTCTCCTGGCGAAACGTGATCTGGTTTTATAATTTTATCGTTTTACCGCGGATATGTGTTATAATGTATGTGACAAGATAAGGGTAAAATCGATTTTAATAAAGATTTTTGCGTTTGAAAGTGTGATAGAAAATTGCTGAAAAATCCAAACTAGTTTTAGAAGGCTGTAATTGTAGTTGATAACTTTTACACGTAAAAATAATTAAGGGGTGGGTATCAAATTACTTCTACAAGGTTACAATGTTGAACCAGTTATATCCTAGAGGTAGTTTTTTATTTATGAATTTAAAGATATAGCTCGCAATCCGGCAGAATTTCATAGACCGTGTTTCTGGTAACGTTTTTCAGCAGAAAGTTAAAATTATCAATCAATGTAAGTAGAAGGACTAAAACTTAACACTTTTTTCCAAGATGGCCGCCAAGATGGCCACCAAAACAACCCCCCACCCCCCCCCCAAAATATTTTCAAAAACAAAAATTTTTGTCCTTGGAAAAAATACTCAAAAGTTTTTAATTTAAATCTCAAATTTCACCTTGAAGATGATCTTTGACCTCGACGCCTGACACCTGTCCACAACCACTAAGCCTCGGTCTATACTCCCAACAAGTTTGGTCACGATCGGACAAGGTCGAACCGAGATATCGGCGGTAATATGTAACCCCACCAAATACTTCCAAATGGAAAACATATGCGCTTTTATCAAAATTTTAATAAGATCCCATGGTTTCATCAACACAAATATCGTAGGAGCCTTCAACGTGACCTTTTGTTACTGTTTCAATTACAACAAGTTTCCTTTTTTCGAAAAAAAAACAATTATCAATTACAACTGACTTTCGCCTAACGAGATATACCATCCGTTTGGAGATAGGAATGATAGTTTTATTTTTTATTAATGATTTGGATAAACAGGAAGTTAAAATAGTTACAACTTTAGAGTAAGGAATACTTAATTTTAAAAAATAATTACAATAATTAAAATAAATATTTTTATTTAGTCGCAAATTATCTCGAACAGATCAAAATTTAAACGATCGTCGGCAACTTTTCCAACTGCGACTCAAGGTATTTACAATATTTTATTTATTTTTTTAAAAAACTAAAACTATTTATTTTTTGAAATAGGATTCAAATCTTATAAAATTCTAGAATTGTTCAACAGAAGTATGAGAGAGAGGTGCGATGTATGAATAGTGAACGACCAAGTTAGAGTAGAGAGAGAGACGAAGTATGAGAGAGAGGTGCGATGTATGAATAGCGAACGACCAAGTTAGAGTAGAGAGAGAGAGTCGAAGTATGAGAGAGAGGTGCGATGTATGAATAGTGAACGACCAAGTTAGAGTAGAGAGAGAGAGAGACGAAGTATGAGAGAGAGGTGCGATGTATGAATAGCGAACGACCAAGTTAGAGTAGAGAGAGAGAGTCGAAGTATGAGAGAGAGGTGCGATGTATGAATAGTGAACGACCAAGTTAGAGTAGAGAGAGAGAGACGAAGTATGAGAGAGAGGTGCGATGTATGAATAGTGAACGACCAAGTTAGAGTAGAGAGAGAGAGAGAGTCGAAGTATGAGAGAGAGGTGCGATGTATGAATAGTGAACGACCAAGTTAGAGTAGAGAGAGAGAGAGACGAAGTATGAGAGAGGTGCGATGTATGAATAGTGAACGACCAAGTTAGAGTAGAGAGAGAGAGAGAGTCGAAGTGTGAGAGAGAGGTGCGATGTATGAATAGTGAACGACCAAGTTAGAGTAGAGAGAGAGACGAAGTATGAGAGAGAGGTGCGATGTATGAATAGTGAACGACCAAGTTAGAGTAGAGAGAGAGAGACGAAGTATGAGAGAGAGGTGCGATGTATGAATAGTGAACGACCAAGTTAGAGTAGAGAGAGAGAGAGAGAGTCGAAGTATGAGAGAGAGGTGCGATGTATGAATAGTGAACGACCAAGTTAGAGTAGAGAGAGAGAGACGAAGTATGAGAGAGAGGTGCGATGTATGAATAGTGAACGACCAAGTTAGAGTAGAGAGAGAGAGAGAGTCGAAGTGTGAGAGACCTCGATGTATAAGAGAGAGAAAAAGTATAAATATAACCAAACCAAGTATAGATATAGTAAGACCAAGTATGAATATAGCAAGACCAAGTATGAATATAACAAGACCAAGTATGAGTATAGCAAGGCCAAGTATGAATATAACAAGACCAAGTATGAGTATAGTAAGAGGTAAAGTATGAATATAACAAGACCAAGTATGAGTATAGCAAGACCAAGTATGAATATAACAAGAGGTAAAGTATGAATATAGCGAGAGGTAGACGAATTTTGTCCGGTTTGGCGTGCCATACAATATTACAACTACTCCTTCAGTTACATGTTCTACATATACTATAACACTTTCTGAAACCAAAAACAAACTTGAAAATATAATTCAAGATTTCTTGATGTTTCAAACAGCAAATTTGAGATCTAAAAACTGTCAGCAGCTGTATAAAAGCAAGCTTACGAATCTCTGTCAACCTTGCCGAACAACCAAAATTTATTTGCAAAGAAGGATGAAACGGAAGAAACAAACGGTGGCAGGAGATACGATAAAAATAGAAAAAAGGATAAATTTAAAATACATGAACAAAGATGAAATACAAAAAGGAATAACAACCATGAAAATTACAAACAAAGCACTAAAACGCCAAATTAAAGGCTTGCAAGAAAAAATAAGGAAAAAAATTAACTCGGATGGTATCCTTTTATCAGAAGATGATAGTTTAGAATTTGAAAATATTTTAAAAGAAAATCATTTCGAGAGTCCAAATAAATTTCAAAAATTATTAAAGAAGGAACAGTTGAAACTAATAAAATCCTAAAAATCTAGGCCTAAGAAATGTCACCCTTCAATTATACAGTGGTGTCTTTATGTAAGAGCCAAATCTCCAACAACTTATGAGGCTTTTAAAAATGTATTTACTCTACCTTCTCGAAGAACATTATTTAACTATTCCAAAGATATACGACCAAAATCAGGATTCAACGAAAAATCTCTTCACGTTGATAATTGATGATATTATGATTAAGGATGACATAGTGTTTCATAGTCACACAGGTGAATTAGTTGGTTTCGCAAATCTTTATGATTTCAGTAACCAAATTAAAGCAACTGAAGCAGAATTTAGTGAACAAACGATGCTTTACCAGGCTTACCATTAGCTGACCATGTCCTACAGCTAATGGTTCGTGGAATTATAACAGATTTAAAGTTTCCGTACGCCTTTTTTCCATGTTCAAAATTGAATTCCGAGAACATTTGTTCCATTATATGGGAAGCAATAGAGCATCTATCTGGAGCGGGTTTCAAAATATTAGTAGTAGTATGCGATAAGGCATCTGTCAATCAAAAACTAATTCGAGACAGCACAGCATATCACAAGGAACTTTATAGTGATGAAATTGGTTACCGAACAGTTAACATGTACAACCATTTTGAGCCATTGTTTTTTGTATCCGATATATGCCATTTGATCAAAACGGCTCGTAATTGCTTGGAAAATAGCGGAAAGTTAAGCATAAAGATGGTTCTTTTAAATCAATAAGACAATTGAAAAAGAAATGAAAACTTATTTTATGGGATCATTTTAACGAAACTATCCAAGCAGACAATAAGGCAATTTTACGAAAGGTACCAAAACTTTCCTATAACCACATTCATTTAACTCCATTCTCTCGCAGGAGAGTAAAGCTTGCCACTCAAGCATTAAGTTTCTCCTTGGCCAATGCCGTGGAAGATATAGTCCTGAAGAAACTGTAAAATTTATAAAATTTTTTGATCAATGCTTTGACATCCTGAACATTTCAAATTCAACTGACGGAGTTAGATTACGGAAGCCTGCATTAGAGCCTTTTCAAAGTAGTAGTGATATAAGATTTGAAGTATGTAGTAAACCAGGTAAACGAAGGGTAATTATCTAATTTATATTTTACTTGTAGTGGCTGGAAAAAGAATTTCTTAAATACTTAGATGAATGGGAACAAGAGGTGAATTCAATGGAGCAGAAAGATGAGTTGGAAAAATCTAAAAGGCTCCTCAGTAAAGACACTGTGTGGAATTCGCATCACTGGTAAATAGAATGCTATATCGCATCAAACTGGTCAATCTCGGAACTTCCAAAAGGGTTTCTTTTCCTAACTCTGCAACATCATTGTTTAAAATACAAAAATCTAGCGATTTAGGAGCACCCGAGATTGACCAGTGCAAAAATATAATTTCCTGGAATCTAAAATGGGTTTAACTTTTAGTGTATTCAACCATATCAGGTATTAAGTTTTTGATCTCCAAAGGGGCTCCATCGGTATTCACGTACAAGTTCAATCAAGACTCTATAGAGCATTATTTCGGTAAGCAAAGAGCCGCATCAGGCTCTGGAGAAAATCCTACGATTGAGAAATATCACCATAATGAAAAACTAATAAAACTTATGGGTTCAGTAGCTCTAAGTGCAAAGAACGGAAACTGTTTAAGTAATACCAAAAAGAAAAGAAAAGCTCAGTTAGCAGAAATGAGAAGGAGATTGAATTTATAAAACCATTTTATACTAGGAACAAAACCATTTTAATCACTTTGAAAGTTAATAAAATAATTTTTTAAATATTTATTTATTTATCGTTTATTACTAAGCGCTTTTAGTTCATTGCGTATGCCAGTTCTATTTAGACTCGATTTTTTTACTTCTTGTATTTTATGTCTAATTTTGTTTTTAAAACCTTTTAGCTAGCAATTAAGCAAAATGCTGAAACATTTGGCTTCTTTTGAATGAATTTCGTTACTCCGCAATTCTCTCCACTTCGTAATAATTTCAATATTAGAATACAGTTCCTTTGAAATTACCTCATTTCTGTTGTTGTTTTCAGCTAAAAATGTTCCCGCTTGGTAATGGGGTGCTAATGTCTGGTCTATTTGGAGGAAAAATTCCATTCCCATTTCATTTAAAAATATTAAACCACCTCGATATTGTTTCTCAGACCATTTTTGAAATTCTTTTCCTTCTTCTTTTTTTTGGTCTAAAATTTTTCAGCGTGGGGACCATAACACCTAACTAGCTGATTTATTATGTAGCCAACCACTTGATTTATTATTTTCGTGTCTTGCTTTAAAATTTTATAATCAGGCTGAATTTATCTTTCTTTCAATATGAATTCCTTAAAAATCTCAGTGAGCAATTTTTGTAATAAATACTTGAAGAACAGTGTTTTTCCCTTGAGTGTTAAGGCTCAGAAATGAATCTAACAAATTAAATGATCCACTCAATGAATCAAGAAAATCTGTGTTACAGTAAGTTCTATCTTGTTTCTTAAAAAGTTATTTCTGTCAAAACAAGGTTGATCTACTTCGCAGAATTGGCCGAGAAAATTAAATGTAACTTCTGATATGGTGGAAATTTTTATTTTTTAATATCTTCGAAGCAATTCGAGTATTAAATGGTAACATATATAAATATACTTATTATTATAAAATAAACTCTTACTTTAACGTTTATAGTTCTTCCAGTCATCATTAAAGAATTTAAATCTGAAGCTTTTAGCAAAATCTCCTTTATTTTCTTTTGTAAAGTTTCAGGGTCGAAAACCATTTCTAACAAAATAAACACGCGTCAACATGTGATAATATTTACAAAATACTTTACACTAATTACCATTATATTTCTTCTTTCTTTTAGTTTTAATCGATACCTTAGCATAGTTATGATGTTCCATCTTTAACTGGTTTTGTTTGTCGCGCTGAACAGACTACGTGGTATCGTGAGCGTTGTATAGAACCGCTCTGTTTCAAAACCTTTTTTTCCCCAATAGATGGCGATAAAATAGTCATACTGGCCCCTATATTTCCAAGCCTGGAGCGCGCCTTTCTCGGACCATGGGCCAGAACGTCGAGTTCCCCCACATTTCTACTCCCCTACTACTGCCTGATCGGAGTAGTCTGGTGATATGAACCAATAAATTGTCCATTGGCAGTGTCATATTCTACAGTTATCATAATACTAACTTCATCCCAAGCCAGACATACGTATCTCTGATGATCTTGTTACACTTTTTCACCAATTATTCTTTTGAGCTCCAAAAATGATTCAGTGTTAAATTCCTTTCTTCGATTGTTTGTTATTCTTCTGGCAATTGTGGATGTACAAGGCATATTCAAAAATCCAGATTTACGTAACATCTTGTAAGTATAGCTGAGGATTTAGCTTTCAAAGGGCGACAATAATCAATAATATCAGGGTGCCAATAAATTCCAGTTTTCCCTTTTGCCTTGGAATTTCTAATCAATTGTTCCTTGTAAATTTCCAGTAACAACTCCATATTTTTGGCCCTCTGATTAAAAAATTCGGATATCTTTCGTGTAGTTATTTTCATGACTTTGTTGGTTTTACATTTGTGCTTACTTTTTTAATTTGTGTTCTAAATATCTTAAATAATTTCGGTAAGAACAACAAGCAGGGCATCTTTTACTTCGTGATCCTAAAGGTTTCACCAATGAACAGCTAACTGAGCGTATACATTCCCGAGGGCTTCTTGTACATAAGAACGCAGTTTTAGAGTTAGCTTCCTTAAATTTTTCCAAATATACTGTCTCAGGATTGCCAAGACAGGCTGAAAACTGACTGTTTTTTCCGAGAAGGCTTTTCGGTACATTTTCCCAAATACTATGATTATCTTCAATTCGTTTCCCTAAAATTGTAATTGTAATTTCTCCATGGGCATTTATTTCAACATGGAATGCAATTTGATAATCTACAATTTTCGAGAACATTGTCAGGTCATTTGTTTCCCCGCACGACCATCCCAAATCTTGAGCAAATTTATTGACATCATCATTAGTTGAGCTACACGGTATTGGGTGCGGATGATCTTTGGAAGGCCCATTACATCCAAAAAAGTGCTTTGAACAGACATACCAGTGGTTTTTACTTTACCAGGGTCTGATTTACCACAAAGCTTTAACCAGAGCACACATTTATCATATTCAGTCTTCGGTTTTGGAAATCTAACAAAGAATACTTCTTTTTATATTTCTGTCTAGTATGGGATTTACACCCGGGATAAAGACAGTGCCTTGTTCCTACCATTGTGAATAAATATTTTAGGTGTAATAACGATAAACGTTAAGTATTAATACAAAAATTAGTTAACATTCTAAAACGATTGAAAAGCGAGGCTTAACTCAGGGCACTTTTGGAGATCGTAAAATAGCCAATCACTAGAGAATATCGTAACAACCAATTAGAAGTGTACACAACCATCCGTTAAAGTATCTAAAGGCTAGCTGCGTTCTCCTTGTGTTTGTTGCTCCTAGCTGGAAGAGATAAATTTAACGCGTCAAACGAACGCCCGATTAGTAACCGCCTGATTTACATACAGATTGTCCATTCAATTTTAACGCAGGCCATTGTTGCGAATACCAAAAACGGGTGAAAAACAATTCTGTAAGTCAAAACGCGGAGACTCAGGCGCCATCTCGTTGACGACAGTGGAACTAAACCAATATTCGATGCAAAGGTAACTTTCACTCACTATGAGCAGGGTTGGACATAAGGCACTAGTCACGGCATTTGACTACTAAAATAAATGGATTGTAGACCATTGGACCGAAATCCCATTCGTCCGAATGTACCATTCAACCAAATTCCAATCGACCGAAAACCGCGTTTTGCGAGGTTTTCATTCAATATACCGTTAGTGATACATATTTATATATCGTAGGTTACGTGACGATAGTATATCTAATTTGGACTAAACTATGTCTTATATATTTATTATTTCGTACCGACGTGTATTTTTAGACCTTTTTCCCTTGAAATTTGATATTTTCCGGGTTTAATTTTGGAAAATAACCTTGATAAGACCCGACGTTAAATAGTTGCCTACCATATCTAACCTAACCCAACCTTACCTAACCTAACCTAACCTAACCCAACCCAACCCAACCCAACCCAACCCAACCCAACCCAACCCAACCTGAACTAACCTAACCAAACCTTACCCAACCCAACCTAACCTAACCTAACCTAACCCAACCTGAACTAACCTACCCGAAGTGAAAACGAACCAGATTTAAATTTCCCATTCAACTGAATCCCGCCATGTTAAGCTATAAACCAAAATACTTTTCGGTTCAATGGGAATCGGTCAAACGGGATTCGGTCCAATAGTTTACAACCAAATAAATGCTCTGACTACTAAAATTAATCGAAATTTGGAGCTCACTGGGCACTTTGACTAGTGAACAATTTACCTAAATATTCATAAATAATGGTGAATATGTCGTATCAAAAATGCATCTTTAATCAACCCCATTTGATTAAAATAAAATCACAACATTCTTGTAGAAGTTGTAGAAAATCAAGAGTCCAGAGAGGCCACTGCACCTCATACAAGTTCTGATCCAGAATCTCGATCTCAAAATATTTTAAACTTGTCGTGAAAATATTGTGAACGGCTAAAGTCATGTAACTCAAGTAATAATAAACTCCTATTTTAATTCTGACGGGTAAAGCAAAGTGTTGACTGGACATGCATCAGATTTATAGCCCGGTGTACCGGTAAGATTGAAACCACACAACCGGAGGTCCATCATCAAATGTCCTACGCCAGCGTCCACACGCCCGGACAGGTGACAAAACCAGCATGGGTAGAAGAACCCTACTACTGATGGTCGCACCTTTGACGCAAGCCACTCAACCCAGCAGAAGGTGCAGCAATGGGTGGACCAATCCTCACTTCGCACACAGCAGTTAGAATGAGAGCGGATGCTCAGGCAACGCTAGCCGACACCCTACTGAGAAAGGTAGAGAGCCAAGCCCTTTGGAGAGAGTGCCTAAAGGGGAACGGCGGGCACACAGCAGCCCACATAACCCGGCACAGCTGGCACAGCTGGCACCGGATATCGCGGTGGAACTCCAAAAGGCCGGGAGATGGGTCCGCCGTGCCCTCATACGGAGGCCCGCAGCCCCACGGCAGGCAACTCAATCCGCCGAGACGGCCAGTTTGCCCGGCCCCTCTCCGTTAGCCTGGGCCGAAGCCCAGTTACCAGCCCACACTGGACCGAAGTCGGAGGTGGAGATAGAACCATTTGGACGGAGCTAAAATCTCGCAGTGCACCACCGCCCGTGCTGGGTTACAAGAGCCGGACCCCGACTTCCCGGTAAAGCCACCAGTTATTGCACACTCCGACCCCTCGTGGGCCGCAAAGTGTTGTTATACCCCCAATTTTACCCCCACTAGTCAGTAACCAGTAAAATAAATTGAGATAGGAGGCTCACTAGTCAGGCTGACTACTGATTAAAATATGCTTATGTCCAACCTTGACTTTGAGGCTCCTGAAGTCTGACACTATCTTCGACGAAAAAAGCGGCGTATTTTCAAGCACAAAGTGTAAATTTTTATAATAGCAGAAGCACTTTCTAGACATATCATCTCTAGATACATTGCTTAACCTCATTTTAACCGATGATAGTTTCTAGAATCCCGCCAACATTGCTAATTAAAAGTTCAGAAATAGATATCTAGATGTCGCTACGATTTCCGCTGTCATCCGTGCCAGGCAGGGGGATCGGCTAATTGCAACTGTGCAATCCCCGGAGGGAACCAGGTCAAATGACCACCGTGGAACAACCACAATTCGCTAGCGTCCGCTTTCATTTAATAATATTAATATTTATTTCGCCAACACTTTGCAGGCAATCACAGAGAAAAAGCCTGTTGCGGGTGGTTACCAAACATATGTTTCCTGATACCAAGAACGCCTAGAAGTAACTAAAAACTATGTACGATAACATTGTCTGGAAAATGCAAAAGTGGGATGTCTTTTTCCCGCTCTGGTTGCATATAGAAAAATGGAATATATATTTTTTAAATTGCAACAATCAATTTTAATTTAAACACTCCATTGTCCACGAGTAATTGCAAATGTAGACGCTAGACAGCGACAGTCAATTTTCTCTGTTTGCAAAGTATAACTTGATGGTGCCAGCAGTTACTATTTTCATAGTTCTTAGTTAATTGTATCCGTTCTTGCTGATACACTTCCCCGTCCATAACGAACTTATCATTTGGCTTCGTTTGCGAAACAAAGAGCTTCAAACTAACGAATAATTTGAAAAATGTCATAATAATTTAATTATAAGCTATGGCGTTTTTGCATATCTTTAATAACAAACGCTATTACCGTGAAATAACATGCATGACTTCACTATAGAATCACGTTCAGAGTGCTTTAGACTAATACCACCAACTTTGATAATTGTATTATAGTCAAATCAGTAAATACGATAAAATCACCGCCAAATACAATTATTATCATAATTTAACAATAATCAGATTATTATCTAAAAGAGCGTCGTAAACACGTCAAGGCCTCAATGCGCACGATACGCTAAACGATAACCGCCGATTTCGAAAAGCGCTTTATCACCAGCCGGTAAAAGTTATTTTATTTCGCTGATTAATGGCATTTTCTAGAAAGACGCACACGGCCCGCTATTTTGCACACGAATTCGCCAAATAAAGGGTCATGATTGGCTAAAGCTTTGCACTCGGCCCTCTAGTTTTGCACACAGCCCGAGAGAGGGAGGAATTAGGGTAGGATAAAAGCGGACGCGAGCTTCATTGAGATTCATTATCCTGACAAACAACCCGAGTTTCTGATAAATCAACTCTATCCTCAACTTCTAAAAACTTTTACTTTACTAAAATGTCAACCTCTGTATCTGCTAGCGGTGAGTATTCAAATATTTAGATTCCTTTTCAGTTCGGATAAGGCTAGTTCTGTAGGAGCCAAGCTCTGTCGAGACCGGCGGGCTTTTCAACTATTCGAAACTATGACTACTTTAATAAATGTTTCGATATTAGGGAAACTTTACTTTTTCCCATAAATAATTTAGAATAATTTAACCTTTTTTAAACTTTTCCATCAATTGTGTACTAACAATTTAGAGCATTTTATTTAAACAGTTTAATTAACACTTTTCCTATATGGCAAATTCTATTTACGCTCTCCGATTAGCTTTAGCAATAGGCGAAACTATAAAGTAAATTTGGTCTTAACCAACTTGTTAAAATGGGAAAACAAAGTCACGTGACTACCACATCGCAGCCAACTTCGATTCGGTAACTCGTGTTCATAGTTGGCCGTGCGACGGTAAAGAAAAAATGATTCCTTCCAGATACTGCAGACAGTTAATTAACTTTCACCTTTCTATTATAAGAAGTTTAAAATCATAATAATAATTAGATAATTTAGTTGAATCGATCAAAATTTAAACCGACATTAGCAAAATAAAATTAATAATAGTTCGTATTTCTAAGGATAGATGGCGCTGTAGTTCTCCGCAAAGTTAAGTGACTACCATCTTTTCAGCCCCCGTGGACTTTATAGTTTCGCCTATTCTAACTTAGATTTCATTATGAGGGTGATGTGAGAACGCTCCTGGTCAATCTCGGAGCGCTTTCGGAGTAAATTCAAAATTTAAATCAAATTCAAATTAATTTTATTTTTATTCCTATTGTTACAATGATATGATATTCGAGGGCCAAGTCATCGTGCGACTTATAGGCCTCCTTACTAAAGGGTATTCAGATTTAAATAATGTAAGGAAACTGAAATTGTGCCAAATGCATCAAAATCACAGGGCTGCGCCAAGTTATATCATTTTTAACCAAAATATAATACTCAATATACTAAAACGAATCTAAAATTATTTTTACAAAAAGGTTCCTGTTGCCAGGGTAGTACCCACCAGCAACCGAAAAAATGCAATTGCGGAGCTGGGTGTACTTGCACTACCGAATGCCGTTGTTGCCAGGCTCCTGACGCCGCAAGTTGTACGTGCCAAAAATGCCGTTGCTGCCCAGGCGCCTCTTGCAAGAAAACTCCATGCGGTCCCAGTTGCACCTGCAGCGACTGCAAGTGTTGCCGAGCTCCTGACGCTGCCAGTTGCAAATGCCAGAAATGCCGTTGCTGCGGCGCCGCCGCGTGCAAGCAACAGTCATCTTGCGCCTGCTCCTCTAGTTGCAGTTGCAGCGATTGCAAATGCTGCTCCGCCGCGGGCTGTCGCAAATGCGGGGCCGATTGTAAATGTGCTGCTTCTTGCCAGTGTTGCCCAGCTGCCAAAGATCCCAGCAAAAAATGCGAATGCGGAGACTGCAAATGTTGCAGTGCTGCCAAGTGTTGAACGGTGAAATTTTTATTTCCAAATAGCAAAAAGATATGAATTTTAATTAAGGATATAGTTGTTGCAATTTTGTTTTACTCTTAACTAAATATTATTTAACTGGGTTTATTTTCCACCTTTTTGGTCAAACGCTATCATTCTTCTAGATCATAATTATGAGAACCCTCATTGATATTTTTTAACAACAACCCTGAAATTTGTCGAAAATTGTGAGCTGCGCAGTGTTGTCAGAGCATGGATAATAAGCAACGAACTGAAAAGATGGGGCTGATCGAACTCACATAGTGATACCAATTCGCTGCTGGAACGCACGAAGAGGAGTAAATATCAATAACCTAGACTAAATCAGCAGATGGCGACATCGCGTCTTTAAATTCAAATCTATCACTGGTTTCCCCCTTTTCCCACTTCCCCCCTCTCTCCAGCAGCTAATTGTCATGACGGCGTGAGCCCATCTTTTCAGCTATTTGTTTTTGGTTTTTTTCATGGTCAAAGTAATATTTTAAAAGTGTGATAAACTGTGTTAAATCTCATGTAAACCTATCAATAAAATTATGTAAATTTTTAAAATGAAATTATTTTATCGACAATTTTTAAGCCTAAAATATTGAGCTCTCAAAGGTTGGGGGCTACTGGTTGCAATTAAATCAGGGTTTAAATTGCTTTGCTAATTTTAAATGCTATGCTTATACTTTGCTATTGCTATGAGAAAGGTTTAGACTAAAATGCTTAACTGTTCTATGCTGTTAGAAATATAATGTTTAACTATTATATGCTTGTAAAAAGTAAAACGTTCAAAATGCTTTGCTATGCTATGCTGTAAAAGAAAAATTGCAGTAAAAGACTAAACTGCGCTTTGCTACAAAAAAGTGCATACGGAATATTCTAAACTGCGCTTTGCTATAAATTTTGAATATGCTAAACTGTGCTATACTGTTAAAGAAATAAAAAAGTGAAGTGCTTTTCTTTGCTAGGCTCTTAAAACTAGTAGGTTAGAAATACTAAACTATGCTTCACTCATAGAAAACTGAACGCCCTCTATGCTAATTTCGCTATGCTATTTAGAATTGAGTGCTTTATAATGCTGAACTTTGCTATTAATTGCTATTAGAAACGAGGAGCTTCTGCATTTAAATTTTGATTTTGAAAGGCGTTGTCAGGCCGACGACCATTAACGGTTGCCAGGGCCGTGCAGAGGGAGGGGGCAAAATCTCCAGAGCGGGGGTTAAATAGTGCCCTCCAACAGGCTAAATAGGGGACTGCTACGGCAGGGGTCCGCGGCTGAGTACTTTCCCAGCGACAACTTCCCCATTTTTGATCTTTCAGTCAAAAGGGACCGAGTTTACGTAATGTTGCTGTTCCATGACCTATACTTCGTTACAAATTACAGGAAATTATAATCTTACATCTGGTTACTTAGCATAAGAAAGAAATAGCGGCCAGTGCCGTCTTAAGGCATGGGCATTGGGGGCGCATGCCAAGGATTTTGATTTATAGACAACAGTAACGAGATTTAACATTGTTTTCCATAACAATTAAATTTCCTTTACTAACTATTTATGATGATTAAAAAATGCATCGGAAAAATCGTAATTATCAATATTGAAGTTTATTTAAACATAGATAACCACACTGTAAATATATTTAGCCAAATTGGCCCCTTAAAAATGCATCTTATTTAGCATCCTATGATGCACCGGGCTCGAATAGACGCCCTATGATGTTCAGGATTCGGTGTTGTCCATGGCCCGTAAGGGGAACATTCTGGTGTCAGGGGTCCGTAAAAAGGCCCAAATATGTTCAGGTCCTAGCAAGGAGGATAGGAAGGGATGGATGAACGCGCCAGCATCCTTGTAAGAAGCTTAGCGCGCACTCGGCGGGAAAATTTCACGTAGCGTAGCGGCCGCAATCTTGCCGCCATTCATCCCTCCTACTTCGCCTCCATTCCTATCCTCCTTGGTCCTAGGTCCGATGATACCCGGGACCCTTAAAAGGGCCCGATGACTTTGTTTTGACCAGTAAATAAGCTAAAAAACGCAAAAATTTCACAATATTGAGACTTTGAAATAAGAATGATTTAACTTGTTTTACTTTAGTTACATCACACGCACACAACTGGGCTGTGTGGGGGGGCACAGCGACAAGGTTGAAGCAGTCCTAGTTTCAAATTATTCCAGGACAACTCTCGACGAATTCATGAATATTTCGCAAGTAATCGTCGTTATTTTCCTCCCCCTGAAAGTCGTTAGCGCTTACAAGTCCCATAGATAATAATTTTGACGTCTTTAACATGTTTGCTCCACTATCTGAGGTGATAGATATTACTTGATCCAAGTTAATTTCGTAGATATTTAGAGTCTCAATAATCTGATCAGCTAATTTAACGGAAGTACTGGATCCCTCACCCTTTAGCATGCGCGATGACACTTTACCATTATCCATAAACTGAATGCTAATAGCGAAGACACTGCAGGATGATCGAGACGCTGAGTCTATTTTCAAGGATAGTAAACGACGCTTTACTTCACTTGAAATACTTTTCCGAATTTTTGCCGCAGTCTCTTTAATGGCCGAAGCAATATTTTGATAATTAATTCGAAATTTAGTACTTGAATCATTATCCGATAAACAGTCTCAATAGGGATCTGTACGTGCTCGAAAATTTGGTTCGTTCGTCAAACTTAAAGGGAAATGATTTTCAGTGACCAATCCAATACATGCTCTTATCAATGTAGCTTTGTCCATTTCAACTTTTAATTTCTTCTTTGATCGTTTTTGTTTGGAATTATTTTTACTTACTAAGGAAATTATTGGTGGGCTCTTCGTAGCGAGACTGGAGTTTGAGATGTTGTGAGCTTTCTGATGATGTTGTTTCAAGTTATTGGACCGTTTTGAGTCGTACGTTGCCTTTTTAGTTTTAGAATCGACGACGAAATGAGCCCACACTGGATTATTTGCAGGGGCAGCGATATAGGGTACGCAGGGTACGCAACTGCGTGGGGGCGCAAGAGGTTTGGGGGCGCATTTTTTCGAGGACTATATAGTGATTAGGTTTTATAGTTGGCGCCAAAAGAAGGTAAAGACTGGTTTAAATTTGATGTAGTTCAGTCTTTAAGCACGAGTAGTTTATTTAAATGCGTTACGAGTTTATTTAAATGCGTTACGAGTTTTACGCTACTTCATTTTAACTTACTCTTCGAAGAATTAGTTCATAACGCAGGGTACACGATGGACACGTTTTTACTCTATGTTACATTCCTATGTTGGAGAGCTTAATAAAGAGACGGGTTGTTTAAATTTAAAAGTAACATATAATGTGATATCATATTCGATGTAGTGTTGTCTAAGTACCGTCACGTACCCTACATCATTTTTGTTGAACAATGAAAAACGCTAGGGACCAGAACCGGAACCGACAAAGCGCAAATTTAAGAACCGGAACCGAGATAGTCCGAAAACATGGTACCGTTGCATCCTTAATATCTATATATATATATATATATATATATATATATAGTAGCGCCCCCACGCCGCGTAAGATTTTGCACCTATATATATATATATATATATATATATAGGCGCAAAATCTTACGCGGCGTGGGGGCGCTACTAACCCAAGCTCCACCACTGATTATTTGGCACCCGTTTCGATGCCATTTTTCCAATTGAAACCTCAGAAACTTGCAACTAACTAAACGGCTGACTAGCTGTGTTAGAACGCGTGTATTCTACTTTAAGCAAACGCAGAAATAATAGATTACGTAATCAACTTAAAATGTTTGTTTTTGTAATCCAGCGAATATAGAAATTGATTTGTTTATCTAAAATGTCTAATAATTACCAAAAAAAAAAACGCAATCCTGGATTTATGTAAGGGTATTACCAGAAGTCTATAATAACCACTTTTGGGGGGAAGTATGAAACTTGCAATACTCGCCATGAAAAAAATCGCGAACAACAGAGTTTTTCCATAAAAGATAAAATCAGCTTTCAATGTAGGATTGCCAAAAATAACGAAGCCTGAAAGCAGGTTGCGACATCTCTCGTTGCGTGTTTTGAATACAGAAAAGAAAATGTGTAATTCTGGAAAAATAAAACTTTGAAACATAATAAAACATATAAAATTATAATCATGACCATGTTTTTATCACAAAAATACACTTTGAAAAATTCTACCTGGTCCGAGCTGAGATTTAAACCCGCGATCTTTTGATCGACAGAAACATAGAGTAACACACTCACATAGAATGGAAGTCCCTATGGAAGCGTATGAAACAATAATCCTAACAGGCCAGCTTTTTTTCGAGCCGTGAATATAGTTCGAAGAGCGATGGTGTTGTTTTTACATTTTTTAGAGTACTTTCTATCCAGATTAACTTTAGGCCAACTTGTTAATTTCACGCCTCGAAAACAAGAACCGGAAAAGTGTTCACAAGTTTCGCTGATAGCCTTCCACTCTATGTGAGTGGGTTACTTTATGGACAGAAACTTACTCAACGACTAGAACGTCTCACGCAAGGTTACAATGCGTAAAAAAACTGTACTCGTCCGCCACAGGTATTTAGTTCCACGGTAACTTTATTTTGTTTTTAATTTCCAAAAGGTTTTGATTTAAAGTACTAAATACAAAACGAAATTAATTGGTTCGAACACTCCACCGTCGATTGCGATGCAATATTGAAATTGAACAAAAATATTGTCAAACGCACGTTGAACAATCTCTGAGTATAAAAATTACATTCTTGGTTTTGTTGAACACTAGAACTATTTTAAACTTTTGGATTTATTAGTAATTAGAATTTTCTTGTTTTGGAAAATACAACACGTTGAAATAGGTTTCGAATACTACTAGATGCAAATAGACCTAGAATAACAAAACAACATAAAGAAGTCGATAGCTTAATAGACCCCATGTCTAAAGGTCAGTAAACCCTTACAAAAAAATCAATAGAAACCAATTGTTTTTTACACATTGGTAACCACTTAACAATTGTTTCCACATTGGTATTGTTGATGGATTAAATTGGTTTGTTATTGGTTCGAAATGGGATATTTTGTTTTTTCAATTGTAGAATGTATTTTTTCCAATTGGGTTTGTCAAAAGTAAATAGGGGGAGAAAGTCTGGCACTTGGGTCCAGCCGCACGACGTCTTATTTGAGGGGTAAAATTTTTGGGCTTCGGAAATGACTTCCCCCTCGCCTCTTTACAGGGACGCAAAGGTATCGGTTGTACTCCGCCACGATGAAAAATAGTTCTCTATAAAATACGCGAATATTAAACTTTTGCTTTCGATAATTTGGTTAATTTAGTTCCTAAATAAAGTAGATATATGATAGGAACTAAAATGCGACATTTTAAAAATAATAACACGACTTTTGAAAAGTAATTAACCGTAACTAGAACAACGCTCACTTAAATCGTGGAGAGCGTGGCGCCATCTAATTGGTAAATCTACGATGTTAAGGCCTAACAATTTGCAAGTTTAACTGAAATAATAGCTATAGCTACGAGCTTTTTTGTTTATTTTACAATTGATATAGTAATTATTAATTAAAATCAACCGTTATCGAAGGAAATAATTTTCAGCATTTGACAGAGAGACTATTTGAAATCGCGAGGCGGTGACATGGTTGCCAGGGAATAAAATTAAAAAATTTCATCTTGAGCGCGGACCGAAATACCACAAATGCACTACTTCGCGCGTAATGTGCTATCCTTATTGGTTAGAAATATCACGTGATCACTAGCTCTTCAAAAAGGGTGTCAAGCATGGTGGAAGGTAAAATCTGAAGGCAGTGATAGACGGTCTGCCCCTATTTACTTTTGGTTTTGTTTATTGTATTTAAATGGGATATTTTGATTTCCAATTGTAGAGTTTATTGGTTTTGCTTATTGGTTCTAAATGGGATATTTCATTTTTCCAATTGTAGAATTTTTTTCCAATTGGTTTTGTTTTTTTTAAATGGGATATTTAGATTTTCCAATTATAGTGTAGAGGTTTCTAGTGGTTCCAATTGGAGGTTTATAGTGGTTCCAATTGGAGGTTGACAGTGGTTCCAAATGGAGGTGGATAATAGTTTCAATTGCATTTTTACAGTGGTTCAAATTGGTTTTACATCAACACATTTACGCTATTTGTACACTTGTCGAGAAACCCCAGTATAAGAACAAAACATGATTTTCGTGTTACGTGGTTTTCGTACTCACACAGGAATTAAACATTGCTTATTGTATTGAATTTCCCGCAACTATTACGATATCATCATAGTTAGGTATTTAATGAACTGAGTAACACTTTGCCAATAACATTATATTTTTACAGTTTACGTTATGAATATGACTGTGACAATACAAGAAATGTAATTAGGGAGAGCATTCGATTGGTTAATGTTTGCATTTACCTTTAAGCCGAATGAATTTGCAAGGAAATATTAAAGATAAATTTTATCTAATTTTATTACAGTCAGTTTAGTTGGATGATAAAGCAAATCTGAGGAGACTTTAATAGAAAAAAAACAAGTTGGGTATTTGTTTGATAAATTAATTTTACTGACAGTAATTATGTCTGAAAAAGTATGGCAGTGGGCCATCACTAACCCAGGGCTGTAGCTAGAATTTTCACTAAATTGACATTTAAAATTACATTGAAATATAATAGGTGATTTAAATCAATGATTAGAGCCCATTAGGTTTCCAAATGGTACTCTAAAGAAAACCCAGTCGCAGTCGGAGCTCATTGAGTTCCAATTGAAACCATTAGAACCCATTTGGTTTACAAACAAACTTTAACTGAGTGGAAGATGCATTAGTTCCAATTGGGATGATTTCTCCAAGTTGGGTATTGTATTTCCAATTAATCTCCAATTAGAGCAATCATATTCCAATCGAGCCAAATGAGAGACCCATTGGCTACAATTTGAAACTAATTGGTGTATATAGTTTTTTCTGAAGGATATATTGGTACCAATTGGTATTCCACCATCCCAACCGGGGATTAATTGGACTCAATGGAGGATGCATTGGTTCCAATTGGGGTACATATATTCCAATTGGAAAATCAATAATTACCACTGAGTTCCAATTGGTATATGATTTTTCCAAGTTGGGTTTTGTATTTCCAATTGATGCCCAATTAGAGCCATCATATTCCAATTGAGTCAAATGAGAGACCAATTGGTCACAATTTGAAACGAATTGGTTTATATTGTCTTTTTCAAAAGGGAAAATCGTACATTTATTTAGTATTAAACTCGAATGCATTCTGTGTTTGACATCATTGTGGGAAATAGTATTTATAATTATGTTTAAATATTCTAGAGCGGATCGCACAGGAAAAGTTGCTATTTACTACGGAGAAGGTGGTAGAAGTTTAAGGAATGTGAGTGAGATTTTCGAACTACGACACCCGAATAGAAGACCGTCCAAATCTGCAGTAAGGCAAGCTGTGAATGACTTTCAGCATAATGGTAATCATGTCCCAAGAAGATGTATTCCGCTTTGATGTTTCAGCCCTACTAGAATTTCTGCATTACCAAGAACATACCAAAAAATTTCTTCTTCATACAGAATCTCGCATCTTCGATCCTATTGCGCTCCTATCACCCTTCGCCATTGGTTTTAAATTACTTTCCAAGAAATATGGGAACGTGGCGAGGGGGTAAACACTTCGTTTAGTAGGTGTACACTTCTATTTGTAATACAGCGTAGTATTGTAATATGGTGAATTATTGTGTAATACGATGAATTACCTTGTAGTACCGTGTAATACTGTAATATCAAGTAATATTGCGCGTAGTAAGTGTAGTACGTTGTCTATTAAGATGTAGTATTATATAGTACAGTGCATTAATGCATAATATTTTAAACTCATGTATTACCAAATGATTTTGTGCAATATTGTAAATATAGCTGAAAATACTTTTCAAATTCGATTTAGGAATGACAGAGGGAACATAGATGGGAACGAGTGGAACTCTGAGGCAAGGGCGAAGGTGGAATACAAGGCGAAAGTGAAGGGGGAATGATGCGGGGGGGGGGACGACGACGTTTACTCGCATAGCCCGAGCGGGAAAATCATCGACGGTCGAGCCGATGGTATGACGTTGTTTATGCCTCGGTTTACGCGTACAACAAGTTCGGACAACAACTGAGACAACAATCCATCATCCCCCATTTTATGGAAAAATTAGAAATCGGAATGGGTTAGTTCCCGACGGTAGTTCATTCCGACGGTTCGCTCGCGTTAATTCCTCGGTTAGCGCTTTTTCCGAGGCTTTTTCTCGTTGTTTTTCTTCAAAGAAACTGAGAGCGTAAGTCGAGCGAAGGAATCGTCGTATCGTCCGATCGCAGCAATGTGTGCTGTAAACTCGGTAAGTTATAATTAATGTTATTTCCTCGGGGTCGCTCTCGGGTTCCTTTTTAAGCGTTATTTGATAGGTATTAGTTAATAGTTATCTCTATCTATCTATGCAAGTGCTGAGCCGCGGATTTTAATCAAAGGAGTATTTCTCTCCCCGATTGGGAATTTCTGCGTATAGGTTGCTATCATTGTTATTTTGATATTCGAATAAATGTTATTTTAAATTACGCTAGTGGTAAAATTTGGCCTTAAGAGGAGGAGGCTACTATTTTGGCTGTGCCATCTTGTTTTGCAATAACATTATTTATTTCTGGTATTACCCAGAATGTAAATATTTATATTAGGAAGAATGATTATGTCGCTATAATCTGCCTGGGATGAGGATTTGCCACAAAACTTGTTGAAGAAATGGAACAAGTGGTGTATGGAATTATGCAGTCTCAACAAAATCGAAATCCCTAGATGCTACTATTCACAACCAAAGACTCAAAGACTCTTTCAGGAACTCCATTGCTTTACAGACGCAAGGCGAAAGGGCATGCGTAGCAGTGTTTATCATAGATAGTCGTACTAAATGGTACATTCGACCGAAGAAAGTATCCATACCGAGGTTATAACTTGCAACGGATGGATACATTCAAATATTTCCGCCATCCGTTGCGGCATGGGAAAACGATTCTCACACCAGATGGCTTTTAAAGCCAAGAATCTATTGGCGGGAAACTCATACCTGAGTATAAAATAATTTTGTTCCGAGGAATAATTTATCCTTGTCATCGTAGTCTTTGAGTCGAGAAGTTCGAAATATAGTGTTTTCGGAATTAACTAAACTTTACTTTATTTATTTCAAACTTTACGTACTCAATAATTATATTATTCGGATGGAAGTAGATTGACCTGGGGTTATAGCTAAAGGGGGAATCCGAGTTATATAACCAAGGCTAGATTGAATATTATAGAATTCTGGGACAGATTTAGAATGATAATAAATTAGATTAGCCTCGACGGTTACAAACTTATGGCGGCCCTCGTTGGAACCTGTCGCAAGAAATCTGTCGCAACTTGTTGTGAAAATGATCAACTTACTGGACCAATAGCGCAATTATTAACTGCTGCATTACAAATAACGCTATAAACTGCAAGCCGTTCTTCTCCAATCGTATTTCCGAAATACAGTCTAACTCAGAGCCAAGCCAACATGGTTCCATATTCCTGGACAAAACAATGCGGCTTAAATTCTAAGTAGATTGATGAATGAATGTCGAGGGGTCAGACATATGCCTGTTTTGTATACGGGATTTAGGATTTTTTAAAATCCAGAATTTTTTACTGTGGATTTGTCCGTTGCCTCCGTTATATCAAGGCCTGGGTTCCCTCTTTCCTGAGCATTGTACTACAAGTTCTTCCCCCCCCCTGTTTGAAGTTTCCTATGTTTCCCAATAGATGGCGTTCGTTTCCATTGCGTTTAAATTTTAAGTTTCATTCGCATTGGTCCTGAAAATGTATTAGTTCATCTACACGGGCAATATTAGCCAACTTCAGTTTATGAATTTTAACAATTTGTGAATTAATAAATGTATTACTCTTATTAAGGCTTATGTTAAATAGAATATAGTTTATGTGTAGTTGATAGTTTCATGATGGTCAAATAATTGATTCAATTGGTTTATTAAAATTTTAAAATCAACATTTTTAATACTGGAACATGAAATCAGATACTTGTTTTCCAAAATATCACTAATGGGAGTAGAAAGATATTTTCCATATCTACCACCCACATACATATCAGTTTTTTCCTAGTATTTCAAACTTTGAGAACTTTTCTAGATAAGGGCTTGGTGTTTAATTTTTTTTCTTTTCTTTTCGATCTGAGGCATCTTTAGCGTGATTATCTAAAAGAGCTCTCAAGAACTTCTCTAGAAGGATTTTCCGTAAATCTTGACTTTCCCGTGATGAGAAATTCTTGCATTTGTTGCACATTAGGGGTTTTTCGAAATAAGGTAGAATTTCACTTACATATGATTGAAGCACTTGTACCCGAGGAAACAAATGGAGTGAGGATTGCACAAATTCCGTTACAAGGGCGAACAATTTAATTATCATTCGTGAGGGATATTTCAAGCCTCCTCTATCTTGAGCATTAATTAAAGCAAATAACGGAGATTTACTTTGCGGCTGCATCATTTTGTCCAGACAAAACTCACAGTCAGTCCTTTCTTCGGCACATTTTATTATGTACCAACCAACCATTCCAATGGAGGAACTATTATTTCTCGACGACTAGCTTTCTCTTGACAAATGACTTGAGGGAAGTGTATTCGTAAGTTTTATTCATCACAGGTTGCATATCCATGGTTCGAATATGTGATGTGTTGTCATCGCACTGTTTTTTTTTTTCAACTTTGGAATGAATAATATCTAATACTCTGAACAAAGCCTTTTTTAGCTTTTCTCGAGCTGAAATAACAGGTGTGGTTTGTACATCAGTCCTTGGAATATTTCCCACTGGAGAAAGAGGGATTCTTCATTCGCAAGAGTTCTTAAACATCTTTTTGGGATGAGAATCAGAAATTTCAAATTCATTTAGCGAAATATGGGGCACAACGTAGTTTAAAAGACGTTTTCGACTAGTTGATATACTAAAATCAGACTTGTTAAAATGTTTGCTACAGATTTTAGCATCTCCTTTATTTGATATAAGTTCCTCATGAAATGAAAAATCGTCATCCTGTTGGACGTTAAAAATTGCACAAATCCATTTTTTTCTCATTGACATTTCCTTAGGAAATGAATGGAAACTTATATTTTCCTCTTGACCAATTTGGCGTTTCTTTACTCTCTTCCAATCACTTTGTTTGCAATTAGGAACTGAGCAGACAACCATTTTATATTACTACAAATGTAATTAAACGTTTGTTAATATGTGGAATAAAATACAATTAGTTAAATACTTACTTATTAATGACCACCACGGCGAATCATTGGAAGAAAGATCCAAAGAACAATTTTGCAAAAAACAAAATGCGCACGCTCTAAATTTCAAATTTCACAATGGTTCAGAGTGCCTCTAGCGAGAAATGGCGGCGTATTAGAAATCCACGGAGGCGGGGCGAAAATCTAAGCGTACCCAGGCCTTGATATAACGGAGGCAACGATTTGTCATACAAAGTCTATGGGAGCAAAATTCTTGTATTTTGGATTTGTGGATTTTTTTCCAAATTTTGTACGATGAGTGCTGAGATTCTCTTAACAAGTGAAAAATAGGGGCTTGGTCCGATTTTTTTCCTAGAACTATTCCGAATA
Organism: Leiobunum rupestre; assembly: GCF_980474605.1. Taxonomy (NCBI): domain Eukaryota; kingdom Metazoa; phylum Arthropoda; class Arachnida; order Opiliones; family Sclerosomatidae; genus Leiobunum; species Leiobunum rupestre. The sequence continues at coordinate 2,162,776 of NC_143394.1, forward strand.
GAAAAATAAATCATAACCCCCTCGAAAATCCTGATGAACCAAAATATCCCGAAATACGAAGGTGAAAACAACCGAAGCAACTCCGAACGCTTGCCCGCAAATAATGGACGTCAAGAAATTCATTTCCTTGAACCGATTTCTACGAATATCAGCCCGGGTTTTCAAACAGTCACAAGCTACGTAACAAGAACAGTTTCCGAAGCAGTAAGGACTTAGAATCTGCTGATATTGAAGCTGCCGAAATATTTTGGGTTAGACAAGTCTCTACCTCGAAAACGTATTACCCAAGCTGCATTTTATCAAGTCACGGGCGTAGATTTTGTGGCACCAATTTACGTCAAATTAAAGGATGGAGCAGAAATGGAAAAATCGTATGTCGCACTATTTACTTGTGCTGGCTATCGAGCTGTTCATTTGGAGCTGGTGACTTATGTAATACTGGCCTGAATCGGTTCATTGGAAGACGAGGAATCAGATAAGTATTATTTTTGATAATGCAAAAACGTTCAAAAGAGCAAATGCGGAAATGCAAGATCTTTGGAAGAAGATTTCTAAAACTAAGCTGAAAACATCTTCATCACCACGTCAATTAAATTGTGGGAAGGATTCTTTGAACGTGTTTTGTGAACGGTGAAGTCCTGCTTGAAGAAAACTTTAGATCAGTTTGGAATTATATGAGGAGCTAGAAACTTTGCTTGTGGAAATTAAAGGCACGATAAACTTAAGACCACATATCTCAACAGTTCTCCATCAGAAGCTTTATCGTTGACGTCTTTACATTTACTCATCGGCTTACGGGTAAACTCTCTCCTACCCAAGATGACTGTTAAAGTTCATTCAGATAAAGAAGACACGATGAAAAGATGGCTCTACCGAGAATCCTTTCTGGCGACGTTTACTCGAACTTCGTTCAAAATCCTCACATAATAATCACTCTAAGGATCTTCAAGTCAACGACCCGGTGTTAATAAATGAAAATGAATGTCCGCGATATCTTTGGAGCATGGATCGTATCCTTGAACTTTTTCAAAGGAGTGACGGAAGCCCAGGTAGCAAAATCTCGTTGATAAACCGTTTGTGAATCGTTGAAACTATGTTGAGAGGTAAACGTTATGAAATGGTTGACGATGTCACCAAAATAGACGGTTTATAAAACGGTTGATATTAAGTCTTTTAATACTAACAGAAACCCAAGTATAAACGTTATTTGATTAACGTCTATTAAACGTCAATATGAAATGTTAATATAACTATTAAACGATGCATAATGAACCTAATATAAACGTTATAGGACTAAAGTCGATTAAACGTCGGTTTTGATCATTTTGTAAATTATTTAATTAAATAGGGTACCCGATATTTCCCGGGAATATACTACATAACGACATTTTTTCCTTTAGGTATATCGTTCATCAAACAGTGCAGGCAATTACCTAATAAGTAGCGGCAGTGAGAAACATCGTCACCATCAATACGAAAGTACAACGGTGCCGTAACTCTCTCCACGCATGGCACCGTACACCATATAACCAACTGATTTATCCAAATTTAAACAATTATACGTTGATAACACAATAATTTCCTTTTTTATCATAAGGCCTAGTGTATATGGAAGAATGCTTTTAAAAAACATTACTATAGTTTAATCGTTTTCCGTGTGTAGGGCCAAAGAATGAAGAAACTCGGTCTTTTGGCTAAGACCAAAGTGTAGTATCTTGTGTATAGCGGATATACCTAATATTTAAATTAATCCAATTAATTAAAGATGTTTTGCCGACCGTAACCGTTGAAAACCACAGTCAGGGTACCATGAGATAGTATAACAAATTTGGTCGACCTAAGTTGAAAACTGTAGATTCCTATAGCGGACAAACAAACATATAAATACAGTTTATATTTAGTTAAATATTAACCACTTCTATAACATGTTTTAATTAGAATATTTTTATTAAAACATGTTTAAGAAGTGGTTAATATTTAACTAAATATAAACTTTTATTATTAGTTAGATTAAAAAATTAGTTGTTAGCAAAAAACCTAATGTCTCATGTTTGTCAAAAGATATATAACGTTTTTAGTCTACAGTTTCAGTCTACAACACATGTTCATATTTTTTTTGGACGGGAATGAGGATCGAATTAGCAAGAAATTGAGGGGCCCCAATAATTTAATTCACACTTCTTATCTTAAACCTGCCATGGTATGGCGTACGAATGCAGAATATGCGATATACATCTTATGTATGGACTCGCTCAGGGAAAGGTGGTGGTAGGGCGGTGCTTGTATCAGGAGCATTTTCCTCAAGGGCAGCTTCTAAATCGACAAACGCTTACGGCGTTTGACAGATGCTTAAGAGAAACTGGAAAAATACAACCCACGTGACCTGCTACTGCAGAATTAGACGCTCCAAAAGACGTGGAGGAACAAGTACTTACTATCTTTGAGGATGATCCTACGACAAATACGAGGCAAGTGGGACGTCAATTGCGAGTCAACCATACACTTGTCTGGCGTATCCTTGAGGACACCAGTGCCATCCATTCCATTTACAAAAGGTTCAATCTTTAAATGAGGCCGATTATCCAAGACGAGTCGAATTTTGTCAGTGGTTTCAGGAGCCGACTAACGACTTCAATTGGTCAAATACGCTCCTATAGTTTTTGACGAGGCTAGTTTTTACCGTTACGGAATCTTCAATATACATAATCATAATGAGTGGCAGCAAGAAAAACGGCACGCGACTTCCGTTAGGTCACATCAAGTACAGTAAAGTCTCAACGTCCGTATTTCCAACCACTAAGACTATTTGGTGAATCGTTCTTAACCTTTCTACTAGACGCTTTACCCGATTTTCTTGAAGACGTACCGCTAGCAGTGAGACAACGGATAAGGTTTATGCACGACGGAGCACCCCCTCATTTTAGCCTTCGGGTTAGAGCTCATCTTGATGCCGAGTTTCCTCAGAGGTGGATAGGTCGAGGCGGAACTGTTTCCAGCCAGATCTTTTGATTTTAACCCATCTTTGGGGCCATTTCAATGACTTGGTAGTCAAGACTGAAGAACATTTCGTCGTGTTCTACAATCTTTCCGAACATGCGTCCAATGGGGGTCATTTCGAAAAGCTTTTGTAAATACAATGATCAATGAAATGTTGTTAGGTAACAGTACATGTAACCTCTAAGAAACCATAAAACAAAGAAATAAATTTTTTACTGTGTCTCTTGGTAGTTTAAATCACTTTGTCATTATTTTAAATCGTAACGGTAGCATACTTCTAGATGCGAACGCTTAATGAGCTTTTGCTAGTAGAAACTTATTCGCTTTACTAATTAGAGGTTTTTACTCCTTGTTAATTAAAAATTTCGAAACATACCCAACTTTTAGTTCTGTGGACATCTTGTAAATTGGTTCACAAGACTGAAGTCCGCAATATTGACGACCTATACGACAACCCATTATTGAACCCTGTGAAACTATTCGTGACAGAAACGGGTCTAGATGTCGCAACGGTTTCGAACCGTAGTACGTCAAGCGTCTGCTTAAGTTTCTAACTTGCTAGCTTTCACAGTGTGTCAGAATTTATAGCCCCGAGTACTTTGTTCCCTAGGAGGGGTTTTACAATCACCGTGGCTTTGACCAGCTTTGAAAATTTGACTCTTCACTGCGAGGATAAAGTGGCTCCAACGTTTTAAACTTCACTCGAGAGAAGGAACCCCCCAAAAAAAACCGCCACCGTTCTTTCCCGGAAGATTCAGGGAATGCCCCCGCAAAACGATCGAAGTAAATCGATTTTAAATTTTGCGGCCTATTTAAAATTTCACTAGCGTTACGCCGTATTTCGAGGTAACGAATTAAACGATCCAACGACGAGATCGCTGGAGGCGCTGAAACATTAAAGTGAACAGCCCAGTCAACTGGTAGTGCAGACCTGATCAAGTTGTACATTTCGAGAAGTTGATCGATAGGTAAATCACTATAAGGGAGTTCGATCTGGCACTATTCAATCAAGGCAGGAGGTCGTATATAACCGGGGATGACTTCGTAATATATGTCACGCACTGTTTTGAAGCCTGCCTGAGCCATAATACGAGATTCTTTGTGATAGCGCTGTGGTAAAGGAATTCGAGGAAAGTGGATCTGACCGAGGCATCACGGTAGAGGCAAACGTCACCCGAATCGTCCTTGCGTGGGGCACTGAATGCCACAAATGCCATAAACTGAATCATTCAGCTAAAGCTTGCCAGGCATTGGCATCAGAAAACGGGTTCAATACGCGAATAGGTAAAATAGTCAATAATGAAAAGGGACAAAAATTCTTAACCCTAAACAAATTTGAAGACATTTAAATTAAAGAAACCTTAATTTTAATTTTTCAATTTCTAATTTTAATGTTTTCAAATTTGTTTTGGGTTAAGCTTTTTTGTCCCTTTTCATTATGAACTATTCTACTTATTCGCGTATTTTACCATCCTTTGAATTGCAGTCCATAGTTGGTTCTTATTAACTTAACATTTGCAATGACAGAGGTGTATCTTCACAATTATACTGTGACACTTTTTAATATTAACGGAGAATGGATCAGTAATTCTAGGGGTAGATTAATTACGAAAAGTGTCAACATTAATTAAAATATATAAATAAGAAGTCGTTTTGTAGGCATTAAATATCATTTAATTATGCATGGAAAGAGTTATATAAGATAGATATACCAATGGAATTTGGCTCTGGTCTCCCCACCATATGTTAAGTGCACTTAAGAGTTAAAATTGGTTTCTTACGAGTACGTTGAAGGACATAGGGACGAGATTCTGGACGGATTCCGCTGCTTTAGGTGCTAAGGACCCGATGAACGCGGGTTGACGCTGGCGCGGCTCCGTACCGAACATTTCTTTTTCGGCGAGTCTTGAAAACTAGAAAATAAAACGCGCACAAGCGGCACTACTCCTTCAGCGGCGAACCGGGCTGGCGAGAGAGTTAGGGTTTCATCATCATGTGGCGAATCGTCAAAAGAGAGAGACCTTTTTGAGTCTCGTGTCCCCTCTTATACCCAGTGGTCAGCCGATTTACGGGTTCGAGTTCATTCGCATTCTCACAGCCTGGAAATTTTCCACCTCTTATATTGCCAGCACCTCAATATCACTCGAGCTACCCAACTGCTAAACCACAGTTCCTACAGACTATAGGCTCCCCTCATCAGCTGACACACTAGGCTTCTTCCGTTCAACACCAGGGTTTAAACGCTTTAACGTCACTCTCGACAGTTTTACCATTAATTCGCCCTCTTTGCAAGCACTGGAGTCTTCACACGGTGACTGGGTTGCTATACTCAAAGTCTTTGGCCAGCCAGTTACTTTCAAACTTGATACCGGTTCACAAATGAATGTGCTTAATACAAAGACTTATGAAAGCCTTCAAAGTCGGTCTACAGTTCAACCAACGCCAGCACGTTTCATGTCGTATTCAGAACTCTTTATACCTACGCAGGGCGTTATAACTGCTGTGTGCTACTCCCCTTCCACAACACCCAAATTATGTTTCTAGGTGACCGAACAAAATACAATTCCGATTTAAGGTGCTCAAACCTCCGAGGATAAGGGTCTCATTCAGTTGATATGCACTGCACAAATAACAAAATCCAATTCACCCACTTCTGCTATTCGTCTCCTGATGGATGAGTTTAGCGATTGCGTTGGCTCTGTGGGCTGTCTTCCAGGTGATCATTAAATAACGTTTAAGCCTAATATTCAACTAGCCATTACCTCTCCAAGAAAGGCTCCACTTACCCTACAGGAACCTCTCACAAAGCTCACAGATTGGGTGCATCCCAGGGTGATGTCTTCAAAACCAGATGGCACTATTCGCGTATGTCTTGATCCACGCTACTTGAATCCAGATATCAAACGCGAACACTCTTAAATGATCGCCAACGAAGATATCTTAAATTACTTACAAGAGTGCACGGTTTTAACCATTCTTGAAGCTACTTCTGTTACATTCGGTTGACTGAGGACAGTTCCAAATAATGTACTTTCACCACTCCTTATGCTAGATAGCTCTTTCTTCGAATAAAATATTGCATCGCTTCGGCCCCGGAAATGTTTCAGCGGATGATGCGTTAAATAATTAAAGATATTTCTCGTCTATGCATGATCTGCTACTCGCCACCCCTGGTTCCTCACATCATGCTTCGATTCTACGACAGGTACTTCTTCTTAGCACAAGGATATAACAGCTCACGGTTCCTGAAATCACTTATCTTGGTCACACAGTTACTGCCGACGGCATTCGAGTGGATAATTATCTGGCAATTTTTGAGGAACTCAAAGCTGATTTTGTTCAGGCTTCTGTCCTTTCCTTCTTTGATAAGCCCGGTCACCAATTATCTCAGTTGACTCTAGCCCAACGGACATTGGTGCCATATTGCTTCAGGATGGTCACCCAATCGAATACGCTTCTACGACGGTCACTGATACACAGCAGCGCTATGCCCAGATTGAAAAGGAGTTATTGGCTGTGGTTTATGGGCTTGAACGCTTTCATTATAAAGTTGTGGATAATCATATAGTCGTACAAACTGTTGATAAGCCTTTTTTGGCCGTGATCGAGAAACCAATGCACTTGAAATCGCCTCGTTTTGGGGTAGTGCCAAATTAAGCCTATTTAATAAAAAACCATGTTGGCCGTGAATATACTCTCCGTGACACAAAAACTAAAGCGCGGGGTGATGGTTTTTCCTGATAGCCAAACAATAGCACACTAGTAGAGGTTAAAAAAATCGTATTTAAGAAAAGAGATTAAATTAATAGAAAACAATTAAAGAAAAATCGGAATGGATAAGTCACTCGGATCATTAATTATAGGAGTGCGTAAAATACATAAAAATTAGACTCGATAGCGAGGGAGGGGGGTGTCACACCAGGACGGGCAAAGATACACCTCCCAGTGCATCCCGAGACACGCAGCCGAAAACAGGACACGGTAATTGGAACGGGGTACGTGATGTAAGTCGCCCCCATAGCAGAAACCAAAGGCCAGACGAATGAATAACGGCTCCCAGCTCACCTACACATTGAGCACGACGTTGCCAGTGGGACATCATCATAATCATAATCATCATCATCACCTTCCTCCTCCTCATCATCTTCATTATCATCATCACCACCCTCTTCATTCTCCTCCTCATCATCATCATCTACATCTTCCTCATCATCATCACCTTCATCCTCCTCATCATCACCATCATCATCATCATCTGCATTACATCATCATGATCATCGTCATAATAATAATAATAATCATCAACATCATCATCATTAGCATCTACATTACATCATCATGAACCTCGTCATAATAATAATAATAATAATCATCATCATCATCATCTACATCATCATCATCATTATCACAATTTTTAGTATCTTCATCATCATTATCATCCTCATCACCATCACTATCTGCATTATCATCTATATCATCATCATCTTCATCATCATCAATATCTGCATTATCATCTCGATCATCATCATCATCATCTACATCATTATCACCATGATCATCCTCATCACCATCTTCACCATCATCATTATCATTTCCATCATGCTCATCATCATCTACATCATCATCCTCATCATTATCTACATCATCGATGTGACACTTAAAAGGGGCAGTTGTTAAAATAGTTTTACTTTTGAAAACTTCCATGACCTAAATATTTTTTATAACAGCAGTTAGTTCAATTTGAAAACTATACAGGGTGTTACGGTTAAGAGTACCGAAAATTTTATAATGTGTTCTATGGGTCAATACGAGTTGAAAATGTCTAATGAACCATGGTCCTAAAATGTACCGTTTAGGAGATACAAGCTTTCAAAATTTGACCTAAAAAACACCGAAATTAACGCAATATGAAATCCTTATTATGCCTTGATCACAATTGTTGTCTTAAAATGATCGGTTGGTTTTTAGAGATAAAGTGATAAAAGGATCGCCGAATATATATTACGATTAAACGTGTTGATTAAAAAATAATTTGTAGATGTATTCACAAAACCCTGTTTCTTGGCGTAGCTTTGACTGTATGAATTTTCCACCCCCGCCCCTTCCATCCCACTGATAACCCTACCGAGTTATTTCTGGCTTCAGGTACTGCGAATTTTTTGCTCTTGCAATTTTCGGTATAAAACGACGAGTTAATTTGGAAATGTACTTACTTCGTCACCGGACTTTCGATAATGATGGCGCATTTTACCAACGCGGAATACGCCGACATGCACTTGATGTACGGACGAGCCGAAGGAAGAGGAGATGAAGCCCGACGATTGTACCAAGAAACTTTCCCTAACAGAAGACTACCGAATAAACGAACTTTCGAAAGTCTGGACCGGCGTTTACGAGAAACTGGTCAACTTCAACCCTCTCGAGAAGGAGTGCGAGACGTTCCACTCGACGTAGAAGAACAGGTAATTACTTGAAATCTCTGTTTGCGCGATGTAGTTTATAACAGTGTTTTCATTGAAAAAACCATCTGGAATGTTTCAGGTACTGACAATTTTCGATGATGACCCCAGCACAAGTACCCGTCAAGCTGGACGACAGCTGGGTGTAAATCACGTGATGGTCTGGAGAATTCTTCATGGTCATCGTTATCACCCTTACCACTTACAGAAAGTTCAAGCCTTAAGCGAAGCCGACTATCCACACCGCCGCAACTTCTGTCAGTGGATTGTAGACAGAGTGCAAGAAGATCCGCAGTTCCCAAGTGTCATCTTAGCATGCAATGAGGCCATTTTCTCGCGAGATGGTATTCTCAACTTACACAATACCCATCAGTGGAGCCAAAACCACCCTCACGGGACTATGGTCGCCGCTCACCAAGAAAGATTCAGCCTAAACGTCTGGTGTGGCATTGTTGGAGACCACTTAGTGGGACCCTATTTCCTTCCGCCAAGATTGAATGGAGAGTCGTACCTGGAATTTCTGCAACGAGCCCAACCAGAGCTTCTGGAAGATGTTCCGTTAGCGACTAGACAGCGGATGTGGTTCTTGCACGATGGGGCGCCACCACATTTCAGCCATGCCGTAAGAGACCACCTCGATGCGACATTTCTTTTAAGGTGGATAGGACGAGGAGGAACTATTCCATGGCCAGCACGATTGTCAGATTACCTGTTTAGCCCCCCTTTGACTGTCAGAATAATTTTTTTAAGGACGTAGACGTAAACCTAACGAGTGATACGTATGTCAAATGTGTACCGTATGGGACTATGGTTTGATTATTGACGCTACGAAAATAACGTCATAAATGAAGTATCTTACAATAGCCTACACTCTGACCCGTAAGAATTTATTTTATCAGTTACCCATAACTATCTTCGTTCAAAAATATAACTTACTTATTTCGCCATGGGATCTTGGAATATAATTTCACTTGTAACACTGAAACCTCTTTTGAACATTCTTGTTTTACGAGAGTAGGTTTGTAGTGGTTTATTTAAAGGGAATATAGCCTCAGGTATTTGGTGTGGAACACCAACGTATCCAGCTCTGGTCATTCTTGCCTTTGGCTCTAGAAATATTTGGTGACACTGTACGGGATATATTAAAAAAAAATTGAAGGGGTCTTCCATAAAGATTGCTCTGCCGGTTATATTCCTTTTAAATTTGCCTCTTTGTCGTTACATTTTGACCGTCTCGCGTCACGTGCTTTGTGAAATATTTTTTAGAAGGTTGGTTTACGAAAGCTGTCGGATGCCACCCTTATGTCGGAAGTACTGACTTTTCCCAAAATCCCTATCTTTTATTGTTATTGCACCGCAGCGCAATCTAAGTTAATTACACGCAGTAATAAAATATTTACTGAAAATACTATTTCCTAAAGTATGTAATTAAATAAATTTTATTTTCATAAGTATTCGACCACACAATTAATTACTTATTTTTTCATGCTTTTCTATTTATCTTCACTAGAGGGCGCTGTTGAGCAATCAACATAAAATCCCCCGTGAAATTCCGGTGGGATAGAAAGTAATCAGATAGTAATACTCAGCTAGGCTAATACCCAAGAAACCACCCAACGCCTAAATCATCTAGCCACTTTTATGCTTTAGTTCAGGTCACTCCGTTAAATTGCGTAGGAGGGTGTTTGCTTGTCCTTTATGCCACGCGAGCCAACAGCTCCCTACACTTACAGCTTACCTCTACACGTTTTTGTGTGGGATTCGCGTTTTTATCACTGCTATATCGTCGTTATAAAACCTCCTGAACGTTGAATAACGCTGGTCTGAAGAAAGCTTATCGTCCGAAGAAAAGTGTTTGTCAATTTTGATTTCGATTCTACTATAAGTACTCAATTGCTTTTATTAGTAAAACTACATTGCTTTTTGTTAATATAATTGTTCAAAAAAAAATTGCCAAACAAATAAACGTAAGCCAAATACACTGTCAACGATATAAAACCGGACCTGCGGGTAAAATTACATTTTTGACCCGTGAAAAGCATGTAAGAGGCGTACAAGCTGACGGTAAATCCTAGGATCATTTGCGCAACTTGGGCCGTGGTGATACACATGGATATGTATCTTGGTATGTTGAAACCCGAAGCTCTCAAAGAGAAGTAAGAGTACATGACTGAATGCACCGCGAAGTTCATGACCACGAACCATCGTGAAACCGGCACAACATCGCATCCGACGAGCCACGAAGAGCTGAGGGTTAGCGCGTGATGCCCGAAGTGAAGAAAAGTTAGTTTTTGCTTACGTAGAACGATAAAAACTGTGTCTCCTAATTCTGCAACTTTGGAAATCAGGAAAATGAAGGCCCAAAAGGAAAATATCTTGTTCGATTTTAAATCCGTGGCTTCGCAAATCGAGTGGTGGAAGCCTTGGTCTTTTAAAGAGGACAAAAAAATCGGTAATGTTCGGGATGCAGCTACGGTGCTGAAGACAGCCAGTGCGGCGTTCCAAAAGGCAAAGTACTTTTTCGTGTTGTAAGCCGGTTTCGTCGTCATATGTTTCTTAATGGCCAAGATGACAAGGACGTAGGTCAATGAGATGTAAATGGAAAGATGGCGGTTTCGATCCAGCCATTGACGGTTTTTCTCGATATCGAATTTCTTCTCGAAGTCGAAATATAATTTTTGGTTTTCGTTAGCCATGGGCTGAATCTGTAAAAAAAAGGGGGCAAAATATCAACACACCAACGCATGTCCGTTGTTTTGTTTTTATTTTTTGGATACTCTAGACGATACTGAACTTATCTGTGACAAAATTATTTTGCGGAAATGTAAATTCGCGTAGATATTAATTATATATGCGATTGAAACGTGTGAGACATCATTTAGCCCACAAGTCCATCTGATTAATCAGGGCGAGAAATGCGTAACGGCCACGCCCACGGGGGGATACGTGGGGACAGGGTGGGAACACCCGTGGCGGAAGTATTCCGACCACCCGTTGGGGGATCGGTGGTCGTCCTCAAACGGCTATCCACCAAACTTTGCCTGCCAGACGCTTGGGATTACAGGAGTACGCCACAACTCCCGGCGGAGATATTAATTAAAATTTTCCGCTAATACGGCGGCCGCTGAATTGTTGTAGGTGAAGTAGGATACGCGATGGGGGCAAAATACCAACACACCAACGCATGTCCGCTTTTTTGGATTATTCGGCCCGCTTCATAGTTTTAGGTGAATTAGGACACGCGATGGGCTTAAAGCTTAAAAATTAAATATGCAATATAAGTAAAGCACTGTTCAATTTTTATTTACGGAAGTTAAATGATAGTTACATGGTCAAGGAGCAGGCGAGTGCAGGGTATCTACTGCCTTCAAAAATGTCAAAAACCAATTTTCCCCTTGACCTTTCGCGCGACTGCGGAACATTACTGCGGCCAAATACCCCGGGATAAAACGTTTCCTCCTCGGGTCAAGGAATGTGGCCATGGACACGGCCGTCGGAATTAACACAATACCAAAATTAAATCATAAACCAAGTGTTGGCGCCTTCGCGAACGTGCGGGGGGCGCGCGGAGCCACCCCAACCCCATTCTTGCTATCACGATGGGCCGTCTAGCATCGCGACCTAGAGGACATATTACCAAGAAAAAAAGGATTTACTTTATCTAAATCCAATATTCGAGAAACGGGAAATTTAGTGTATCCTACTACACCACAAACGCATAAGTAACGCTAGAAAACTTTAATTTTCAATAGAAAAGTTAATTTTCAAAAATTAATATCTCCGTTAATTTTTATTTCCGCAAATACACACAAATGTTCAGTATCGTCTAGAGTATCAAAAAAAATCGGACATGCGTTGGTGTGTTGATATTCACCCGAAAAAGGTTACGTATTAAAGACCGTTTTGAAATTGCCCACATTGATACTGACACGTAGGAGCAGGCCCGTAGCCAGGGGGGGGTGGCAGTACGGCCCTGCCTAGGTGCAACAAACACAGCACCCGTCAAAAGTCGTGCATTTACTTGTAAACCTTTTTCATTGGTTAGGCGCATTATCGCCTGCTGCCGTCGGATGGGGAAAATTCGGAAATCATCTTCAACCTTCCCGTAAAACGTTCAGAGTAAAGATTCGTCTAAATAAATTTTTACACAACCCTGTGTTAGCGTATTTAAAGGCTAGCTGCGTCCTTCTTGCGTTCGTTGCTCCTAGCTGACACCAAGCGCTGGCTTTTGAAATTAAACAGACAAGGAAAACAGACGATCTCTTCATCAGGTCTCTACGCATGTTTCGTTGCGATTTAATGATTTCATATTAAAATGTTCGTCAGTTTGGCACTCGCTCTCTAGTGGTAGGTTACATTGGGTAAAGAGAGTAGCGCCTCCTATGAAGCAGTTTCATTATTTAACTCGTACATCACAGTACTGAAATAAGTTTATTTTTATTTTCGTGAATGGTGCACAGTCCATAAATAGTGCGATCTTGTTAAATTAAACTTAGTATATTAGAACGTTTTCGGCGATTACCTATTCGTCATTAAAACCTAAATGACACCATTTTATGAAAATGTGACGTCCTAAATTCAAGATACCTGATCAAAAATTTAAAATTGTTAATGTATTTATTCCCAGAAGGTGCTAACAGTGTTATAAGGAGCTTCACTAAAATGCACGCGTTTGCGATGATCTACAGTAACGTACGTGATGCAAGCATTTGTGTGTAGTGTGTTCTGGAAATTTTATCTATAGTTTTCACCTGGTTAAATTAATATTATGAACCATGATAAATAAATTAAATATGCAATAAAACGAAACTGGAAGAGCTAGTCTTAAAGATTTACCAATTTGGGGCAGACCACTCTCAGTGGCGGCGCTAGGGGGTAGGCCAGGTAGGCCACTGCCTACCTTAAACTTTTGAGGGGCCCCAAAATCACCCTACAAGGGGCCCCAAATTGATCTAGAAAGGGTCTCAAAATTGTCCCAAGGGATAAAATTATTTATAAATAACAATGAAACCAATGTCGATAATGTATTTAGAAAAATTTTAGGTATCTCCTAGTAAATAAAACCAGTTCTGTTATATTTGGACTCGTTTTACTGTTGTTAGAACTTTTTTGTTCGTCATGTACATCACTACTTTATTTTATTGAAGTATTTCGTTGAGAAAAGGGGGGTCCCGGGTCGGGGGCCCATTTATTTGGTTTGCCTACCGTCGCGAAAATTCCTGGCGCCGCCACTGACCACTCTCAGACTGTTAATCAGATATAAGTAGAGGCCTGCGCCGATCTGATATGGGTCGGCGGCGGCGTTTGACCCAAAATATGCCGGCGTTTAGGCCTACGGCGGCGGCGTCTTCGGCTTTGTCAAAATGACCGGCGGCGGCGGTGTACGCCGGCGTTTGAATAAATTTTAGAGCTATTTCTTGTAGTTTAGAAAACACGCGACCAGAAGGGCAAGACTAAATACCAACTCGTACTAGTCCTTCCATGGACTAATTAATGTACTTCGCACAGGGACGCCCCGTTCCCGAATATTTGCTTCGGGCGATTGTTAAATGTGCGCTGTGGTGGCGGAGTTAGGAACTAATTAACTAACGATAACCGGGGAAGAAGGAAAAGGGGTGAGGGGAGGAAAAATACAAATGTAGCTCAGCAGCTGGAAAACACGTGGGACTGGCTCAATTTGTAAAAAGTTTGTTTTAATGTTTTAATGTGCGAAGTAGCCGGGAGTAGCGGCTCACTCCTGTAATCCCAGGCGTCCGGGAGGCAGAGTTTGTGGATGGCCGTGTGAGGACGACCACCAATCCCCTAACGGGTGGTCGGAATACTTCCACCACGGGTGTCCCCACCCCTGTCCCCACGTATCCCCCCGTTGGCGTGGCCGTTACACATATCTCGCCCTGATTAATCAGATGGTGTCTTCGTCGGGCTCGCGGTCTTCTCAGACCCAAATCAGCCCTTTCTTCTTTGAATAAAAAAAAATGTGCGAAGAACATTAATTAGTCCATGGTCCTTCCGAGGTAGGCCACTGGCCTGACGTCGAACGACAAGCAAAATTATTCGCAGTTATGCCGGGTCGAAATTCGGTTGAAGGCTCGATATTGGCCTTTTATTTTTTTGGTCGTGCTCCACGATAACGCTCTGCAGTGGGCCTACCTTGACACCCCTTTCTCGACACCTCTCTTAATATTTACATTCTAGGACCGCCTTGGGTGAATTTCTGGCTACGCCACTGACGCTCTGAGCCTTCCAATCAGAAATAAATCCGAGTTACGAATAATATCATTTTTGCCGCCGAAGGTTATCATCGCACGGTGAACATACATATTGCTATTTTGATATGTTATTTTCCATTTAAATATAATTTAAGGTATTATGATGTGATTTTATAAACGTATTTGATGTCTAAAATGTAGTATATCAAATGTTTCATTTATTGAATTTAAAGTAAAAAATTATTTATTATTAGTCTCGGATTGGCCACAGAGGTAACCTGCGCGATGGCGTGGATCCCATGGACCGTTCATGAAGTGGGCCTCCGTAAACATGGTAGCGTTATAGTTGTTAAAGCTGGGACCCTTAGTCTCCTAGCAACCAAAAAAAAGGCCCAGTCCCCCACTGATTATTATAATGCAATTTTAGAAAACATATCGATAAGCCTTGGTTATATTAGTGACTCTCTCTACAGCCAAGATAGCAATGCTGGTCAATCTATTGACACTAAGTGAAAATGCTATTACTCTGTGTCGACCAAAATTTTACGTTCGACGTCGTGTTCAAATGTAGTTGTTTTCGCTTAAATGAAAACCAAGCTTAATATACCAAAAAAAAATGTATAAAGAAAAAAAAAGAAACGACGGCGCGCCGTTCTTTGTATCGGCGGCGGCGGCAGCGTGCGCCGATTTTCGACTAATCGGCGGCAGCGCAATCGGCGCTTTCAAAATTATCGGCGGCATTTAGCGGCGGCGCAAGCCTCTATATGATATAAGAATATCAGAGTAAATATCTTGATACTTTGAACTGTTGCCCTTCAATGCGGCAGGCCTGATCGTAGAGAGTAAGCGCAGTTCATATATTTCTCTAGAAAATGCGTAGAAACGATGATATCCTTGTCTCTACTATTCGAGCGCGCGAATTTCAAAATGGGCTTAAATGATTAGTCTTAGACAATCTAATATTTACTTACTTTTCAATTAAGTTTAAGGCATAATTATAAGAAAAGGGTTTTAAAATTCTATCATTTACTTTTACATGATAGATTCACTCATAATAAACAACGATTAAATATAAATTTTGGTCAAGTAAAAAAAACCAATGGCAATTGTTTGATAACGTATAGGTAATATATTTTAGAATTTAATATTATTTCGAAACTTATCTTTCCATCTAAATCATTTTCAATAGCTGTGCCTTGGCAGATTTTAAGTTCCCAACTCGCCACCGTTTAAGTTTTGCCTTAACACCACTTTGATAAAGCATTTTTTTAAAATTCCAAATATAAACATTAAATATATAAGATTTATCTTGAACAACACAGCTATTCTCAGTTATGGGCAAAAACTATTGAAAGCGAAGAATACTATGATTTATATATACAGGGTGGAATTAAAAAAAAGTTATTTTAGCTTGCCCAGCTTGTCACTTTTTCAAGTCGTATTTTGTCAGTGAAAAATACGTCTATTTTTCGTGCCAACGCAATTTTTACGTTTTCGGTGACGCTCTTCAATTTTCTCATTGACAATTTCCTTATAGCACCTAGCGGTTACAATTTAAATTTTCAAAAATATTTTTCAATTTAGATGGTATTTTGGTAGAAAGTGTCCCCCGGCACGTATAATGTACTGTAGAAATTTCAACCTTCAAGATAACATAGTGTTTGAAAAAAATCACTTTTTCGAGCATAAATACACCCTGTATATGCGTATTAATATATAACTATATTGCTCTGTTTTGCATATTAGTTTTCCTGATATACGCAGTTTACGAGGGTAGCCAGAATTCTTACGCAATAGTTTAGAGCCTTAATCATTGAGTAAAATTTTTATATTTGATACATGCGCCTTAAAATAAAAATTATTATCACTTAAAAAAGATTATACGCAATGAAATTAGACTAAATGATAAATAATTTTTTGTGAATGATGTTTAATAAACTTATAAACGATAATGAAGAGCCATAGAATCGTTTGATGTTTAAAATAACAAGTGAATTGTGAAGGTAGAAGATGTATCTGCATTAGGTGGCGGAAGGGGAGAAACTGCCAGAAATTGGACCACAATGTTTCAAACGATTCCGTGAACTTTTGAACTTAATTACTTACCTCAGAAAACGATAGAGAAGATAAATAATTTTGATTTTTATTAAAAAATAAATCAAAGAATCAGTGCTTGCTTTACTACCATACAAACACCGGTTATGTATTTTTTCGATAAAATAATCCAAACACACAACAGAATTGAACAGATACAGGTGTTTGATGTAGACGGAGAGTATGAAGCGGAATTGACTGAATTCCGCCTGTACTGGTGTCCTGTTGGCCTCAAAAGTTCCGTTTTCCAAAATATTCTACATTTACACTCTTTTTCGCGGTATTTTCCAGGGCGCGTTCATGTTTCGTTTTCCCCTCTCAGCCTCATCCTGCATAACGGATACCCAAAGAGTGGATGGTAGACTCCCCGCTGAGGGCAGAGGCAATGGCCGACGAGCGGGAGGCAAGTAAGAGGGGTTAAATAAAGGCGCGAAAAAGAATGTACTGCCAAAAGGCTTTCCAACGCAGACGTCATCATCTGCATTGGCGATAAAAAGCACAGGAGTTATATTTAAATATTAATTTATTTTTTAATTTTAATTAAATATTTATTTTATTCTTAATTTTAATTTATTATTTATTTTATTCTTAATTTTAATTTATATATATATTTTATTCTTAATTTTAATTTAATATTTATTTTATTGTTAATTTTAATTTAATATTTATTTTATTCTTAATTTAAATTTATTATTTATTTTATTCTTAATTTTAATTTATATATATATTATTCTTAATTTTAATTTAATATTTATTTTATTGTTAATTTTAATTTAATATTTATTTTGTTCTTAATTTTAATTTAGTATTTATTTTATTCTTAATTTTAAGTTAATATTTATTTTATTCTTAATTTTAATTTAATATTTGTTTTATTTTTAATTTTAATTTAATATTTATTTTATTCTGAATTTTAATTTAATATTTGTTTTATTCTTAATTTTAATTTTAATTTTATATTTATTTTATTCCTAATTTTAATTTATTATTTATTTTATTCTTAATTTTAATTTAATATTTATTTTATTCTTTATTTTAATTTAATATTTGTTTATTCTTAATTTTAATTTAATATTTATTTTATTCTTAATAATTATTTAATATTTATTTTATTCTTAAGTTTAATTTAATATATATTTTATTCTTAATTTTAATTTAATATTTATTTTATTCTTAATAATTATTTAATATTTATTTTATTCTTAAGTTTAATTTAATATATATTTTATTCTTAGTTTTTTTAAATTCAAACTTGTTCAAAATATGGCCCCCAATGGACGAGTCTTCGGAAAGATTCTAGAACACGACGAACGATTTCTGGCGTGTTTAGGATTGTGGCGAACTTCAGTATTGTACTAGACGAGAAGCCCGCTTTACAGGCGGGCCCTCAGCTAATTGTGTGTTTCGAGGCACTCCACCCCAGTACGCCCCCCAACCCCTTTTTCCCATGGGATAATTTCCGTGGCACCCTTTCCCCCTCATGGTTTAGCGCTTCACCTTTGGCCACAAACATAACACGCTGAAAGGTTTATTGCATTTTTCGTAAATCAGGTACGCACGCTACGTTGATTGTTCCAACTAAACATTAGAAAAAAAGCGACACCTAGTGAAAACGTCTACCATACATAAGAGCTACAATTGTTACTACGGTTTTAACCCCTTTAAAATTTGTAAAGGTAAATACAACCCTTCCACTTGTAACAAAAATCGGTCTCATAAGGAATCCTCAACTAACGAAGATCACTCAAAGCCTCCTGACGAAACCGTCGTGAAATCCATTGGAGTGGGGACTATTTCCGTATTTCTACAGGCAGCCAAAGCGCTTATCAGAAGTCCAGAGAAGTCCTAGCAAATTGAAATTTTCCGCTGCCTACTGGATAATGGCAGCCAAGCGTCCTTTATCCAAGAATCATATTCACGCAAACTAAAAGTTCCGATTGTTAGGGAACAAGTCGTTCAAATAGGTAAGTTTGGAAATGAAAAACCTACTACTGCCAGGAGGAGGCTTGCACGTCTTAACATTCAAAACGATATGATGCCAAACAAATCAGTCACAATCACTGCAGCTGAAGTACCATTCCTGTGTTAAGCTATCACATTAGTCAATTGCGGAAGAAGTCGAGATGTTCGTTAGATCCAGAGATATCCAAGTGCAAGCGAAGTCTGTACTCAAGTTCCGATCATGACCAGCAGTGCTAATTGGAGCAGATTTGTATTACGAAATAGCTGACGGAAATATCTAAAAATTTCTAGATCACTAGTCACTGTCAAAACTATGTTGGGATGGGCCATTCAACGACCAACTGGCTCCTGTCCAATCACTGTAGCATTTCAGTCACGTCAGTTGCCGTCAGCGAAATCGAAGTTTCAAATTTCGTTGAAATATTTCAGGGACTTGGAATAATTGGGAAGCCGAGATGTGTCCGAAGAGGATTCCTCGGACCACGCAGTAATCAAAAATTCAAGAAGGAGACCATGTTCGTTGGGGGAAGATATATAGTCAAGCTCCCCTGGAAAGTTTCAAGGTCACAACTACCAAATAACCTACCAACGGCTACCGTACGCATGACGAAATTGATTCAGGTATTCAAACGCAATCCCATCTTGTAACAAGATAACAAGGCCGTCATAGAAGACCAGTTCCGATTGGGGGTGTCCGAGAAAGTGGACAATCCTAATGAAAAACCCAGTGGTACGTACTTTGTTGCTCATCAACCCGTTCGCCAGGACATCAGCCAAACGACTAAGCTCAGGGTTGTTTTCGACGCTTCAGCTCATACAAAGGGATGTCCAAGTCTTAACAACCTTTCTACTTAGCGGACCAAATCAGAATCCGAATTTTTTCACCGTGGTATTACGCTGTCATTGCGGATATTGACAAGGACTTTCTTCAGAATGGAATAGCGGATGAAGACAAGAATTAATTGAGATAATTGTGGGTACAAGAAAGAAATGGACATATTCAAGTAGATCAATTTCAAATACTCTGCATGGCTAGGGTTTCCTTTGCAATAACTTCTAGTCTGTTTCTTCTTTCCACGGTCATATAGCTACACATCGAAAGTGTCGTGAAACCGACCAAGAAGCCGTCAAGTTATTAGACGAAGATGTATAAGTTGACGATTACTGTAGCGGATCAGATGACGTCAAACAAGTCTATCGGAAGTCAAAATCAGCATCCAGAATCCTTAAAGCCTCGAAAATGAACCTTAGGAAATGGACTTACAACTCAACGGAGTTCAGGCAAAAGTGGGAAGTGGAAATGGGCACAGATGAAGTTAATACCACAAATAGTCTGAAAATTTGGAATACACAAGCCGACACATTTTCCTTCGACCTAACTGAACTTCAAGACGCTCGAGCCATGAAGAGACATGTTCTAAGTACTGTTGCCAAGATCAATGACCATATTGGAATACTGTCACCGTATGTTGTAAGAGGTAAAATGATATTCCAGAAACTTTGACAGCCGCAATTTAATCGGAATAAGGAACTCAACGATAAGAGAATACTAACAATGGCCAAAAGAACTTCCACCCATCATCAGAAATATCACTAAAGAACGTTGCTTCTTCAACTCTAAAGAAAAGTCGCATTTATTGAACTCCACGCTTTCTTTGCCCCAGGTAATTGAAAGCTATTTGGAAAACCCTTTGACGTGAATCATTAAGAGCTAATTTGAAAACCCGCTGACATGATAACCATATTTCTGAAAACCTGTTGATAAAATAACCTGTTTTCTGAAAACCTGTTGATAAAATATCTTGTTTTCTGAAAACCTACTGTTATGATAACCTGTTTTCTCAAAACCTGCTGATATGATAACCTGTTTTCTCAAAACCTACTGTTATAATAACCTGTTTTCTCAAAACTTGCTGATATGATAACCAGTTTTCTGAAAACCTACTGTAATTTGAAAACTAGCTGATAATCGCTATTTTGAAAATCCGCTTACAGGTTAATCGATATTTTTAAAACGGCCTGATTTGGTTCCACTGTTTTGAGATAGTGCAATTCCACTAACATTAACTAACGCGATGACGCGTTTAAATAAGTTCATAAAACCACTCTTTACATATTTACTCCTTTATTGCATTAATCCATTTCGTAAAACTTTATAATGAACACATTTTTGACGTATCGCTTGATAAGCGTTATTTTCACTCGAGGATCACACGCAAGATATTTTATGTTATGTTATCATACATTTATACACATCTTCATCTTTGGGGTATTCTCCAGTCTATAGTTCCGTAACGGGTATAGTCCCATTAGTTTTCGGAAGAGGTTGTTGAGTCGGTACGTTTATATGCGAAAGGCCAACCGCTGGGCCGTTGCTGTCGTTGTGGAGTGTCGAATGAGGCTCGTGAACAGCCGATACTTGAGTTGAAAGCGACCACCGACCTCCTCGGCCGAGTCTTTGATTTCCTTGACTATTCCACCTGGACGACTTGTAACGGTGGTAGTCGTTTTTCAGAACATTTAATACCTGTTTGACAAAGTGAATTAGATAAATAAAGTAAAACCCTGAATATCCCTAGGATGAGAGTGGACTTCGTTATTATGACGAGGGTCAATCTACACTTTTCAAAAATCGTTTAGATGAGCAACGTTTTGAATCTTGGCTATTTTTCATTGTCAAGGTTTAGCGATAATTATTTCGTACATTTGCAAAATTTTAATATTAGTCTTTTCGAGTTAACGAAAATAGGTAAACATATTACCTTTATTTATGATTATCAACTGATTTTGTAGTACAGGTAATTTTCTAAGTATTACAATTTTGGTCGGTTAAAACGCGCATTTCCATCTGATTCGATTTATCGAAAATCTCCTGTTTTGATTAAGTGATTACGTAGAGCGCAAAAAATCATAAATTAAATACGCGGAACAAATAAAACAATTTTCTCACAATATCATCGCTCAACCATCTTGAGGGCTCTAACCATTTCACTAGAATTAACACCTATAACCCACTAAAGGCTAAAAAACTGATTGAAAAGTGTATTTACCTCATTGTTGAGATAGCAGTAGACAAAGGCAACTGAAATTCCCTGCGCATAAAATAAAATAATATAATATAATATATAAATAAATAGTTGAACATCAGTAAACAAATTTTTAATTATCCATTTAAATTACAGCAGAGTCTCCTAGCGAACAACCCACAAAATTTACTTAGCTGCTGGGTTTTGATCCGCCACCCAAATACGCTGTATTTTAAAAATTGTTGTGAGCGTTGATGTGAAAAATCATTTGCCTCCGGGTCGAGGGTAGGTCACTATGCTTTAGGACGCCTACTAATCATGATTAAATGATTAAAAGTGTAATTACGAATTAATCTTATTAATCACCATTAAATATTTTCAAACAATATTTATTAATATTAATCATGATATAATTTCAATCTCGATTAAACCATATCCATCACGACCTATTAATAAGTAATAAAATATTCAAAATGTATTAAATATATCATAATTTTAATCACGAAAAACATTTTAATCACGATTAAATCATAACAAACATGCTTTAATCATAATTTAGTGTATTTAACCATTATTTAATTATTTTAATCGCGATTTGATTATTTTAATCACGATTTTATTATATTAATCATGATTTAATTATTTTGATCATTATTTATTTATTTTAATCATGATTTAATCATTTTAATTATGATTTAATTATTTTTAACATGATTTAATTATTTTAATTATGATTTAATTATTTTTATCATGTTTTTAACTTTAAATACGAAATAAGATTGTAATCAAGATGAAATCAGTAAAATCATGCTTTTATTATTTCAATCATTATTTAGTTATTTCAATCATTATTTAGTTATTTCAATCATTATTTAGTTATTTAAATCATTATTTAGTTATTTCAATCATTATTTAGTTATTTCAATCATTTTTTAGTTATTTCAATCATTATTTAGTTATTTCAATCATTATTTAGTTATTTTAATCACGATTGAATTATTTTAATCATCAATTAATTATTTTAATCATCAATTAATTATTTCAATCACAATTTGCTATTTTACCTTTAATTAAAAATGTATTCATAATACAATCTATTTAATCGTTTTAACATAATACAATGTTTTGAGAGACTCCTAATAATCATGATAGTGACCTGCCTGTCGCTCAGTTAATCAAAGAATCAATTTTGAAATCCACATTAATGTAACTAAAATAAGTAAATCAAGTAGGAATTGAAATAAAATTGAAAAAATCCAATATTTTCTACCGGGAATTTTTTTAAAAGCCAAAAAACTGACGTCATAGCCAGCGTTGACGCAAAAACATTATAAGACTGAAGTAATTAGTTTCTGCTAACCCGCGGATCGGCATTCAACTTTGCCATATTCAAAGGTTTATAAGCGCGTAAAATACAGGGTGTTTCAAAGGGTTATGCAAAAATTTTAAGGAGTTGTAGGGGGTGAGTTAAGAAGTTTGCATGTTTTTTCCCCATTTTCCTACGATGAGTGAAAAGAGCGCCAGAGAGCTTCTAAGTGTGGCCTACTAGCCCTT
The DNA here is from genome assembly GCF_980474605.1 of Leiobunum rupestre. Classification (NCBI taxonomy): domain Eukaryota; kingdom Metazoa; phylum Arthropoda; class Arachnida; order Opiliones; family Sclerosomatidae; genus Leiobunum; species Leiobunum rupestre. Next base: position 2,186,077 of record NC_143394.1, read on the forward strand.
GGAAGTAGGCTGCAACAAGCACAAAACCAAGCAGCAGGGAAATAATGACTTTGTTAGCAAATCCAGGTTACCAGCGTTAAAACGTAATCTTAAACAGTATTTAAAGTCCCTGCTGCTTGGTTTTGCGCTTGTTGCAGCCTACTTCCAGGGGCTATTCGGCCACACGTTGAAGCTCTCTGGCACTCTTTTAATTCTCCGTAGGGAAATGGGAGAAAACAGGCATAATTCTCAACTCACCGCCAACAACTCCTTAATCATTTTGCATAATCTTTTGAAACACCCTGTATAAATAATGATGTGTGCTAGTGGAAACTAAGCTTTACGAAAAATTTAAAAGTCGGCGCTCAGCTCATGGTAGCGGCGATTTTGCTCGTAAGCGTGGCGCTTTTCAAACGCGAGAAAAATATCACAATTTTATATCAGATGATACGAAGATTCAAGTCTATATTTTTGGCGTCGGTGCTCGCCGCTGCATCATTTATGTCCTTTGGAACCCTATCTAAATAGTAACTCCTATTGGTTTTATTATTTCCTAGCGAATTTGTAACCTAGTTTTCAGTAGGGCAGAGACGTTGCGACTGTGAGCCGTGAACCGGAAACATTCCCGCTATGCCTAATTTCTGCATTAATTTTATTAAAAACTTCTTTTTCTAGAATTATCTCTAAATTGTTCGCCAGAATGCTCTACGCTAAGCGAAAATGAACTTACCTGTAATCCGTCGACGATGGAGGCCATATAGTCGATTACTTCACTGGTTAGGCAGGCGCTGTTTTTATCTGTGGGAGAGTAGAGCACGAAAAAGAAGTGAACTCCGAAGATTGGAATTAGCACCAGGGTCGCCCGCACGGCTTTTCTAAATAGAAGCGTTACCATCATTTTATCGTTTTTATACGGACAGTATTGACGAATTTATACCTGAAATGGCCAGGCTCGTTGGATTGCACGGACCGCAGTCTAGTGACTAGAATGTACACAATATGACCCAGAAAAATCAAATTGATCTGCAGTTTGAAATAATAGGGTGATGTGCTAGCCTTTCTTCGTAAGTGAAAATAAACTTACCACCAAGAAGAGAATAGATGGAACGTTCAGAATAAAATCAATCTTTTCTGGGAGCAACCAGCAACTGTTTAATACGAATTCAATTCAGAATCTAGGATGTATTTGAAACCGCTGTGCAACAATGGGGCCGAGCGAAACGTAGTGACACTTCCTATACATAGTTTGCACCTAAGGGAGGGCCCTATGGTCGCCATGCAAACCGGGAGGGGAGTTAAAAAATTCCAGCCATTTCGCGCGTAGCTACCAAATAGGTTGCCATTTTGTTGGTCATCTCATCGAAGCGACCAAAAGTACGAAAATTATGGATTTATGCTTTAAATTCTTTTAAATTAATATCGTTATGTTCCCTAAACAAAACCAGATAAGATTTTAAAACCGGGTTATTGAAATAAAATATCAAATTACAACGGGAATATCAACGAACCAAAGTTGGCAAACTTTATCAAATTAGGCCTTTGCGGTGATCCCTTTCACAATTACCTTGAGTATGAAACTAAATTCTTAATCATTATAAAATAATTAAAATCCGCAAAAAGACGATTGAAACTGTTAACCATCGCATATTAGTAAGAAATCTACATCAGCAAAATGGAGTTATTGCACGGTTCATTCTTTCTCAAATTACATATTTATTCTTTGTGCATATATCTATACTTGCAACTGTGTCATTGATGAGGTAGGGATGCAAACTATGTATTACGTGATGCCGTAGAATTTCAACCATATTGGCGAAAATTTACTCTAATTATTATATAACATTTACCATTTTTTAAAATGGTTTCGGATTTAAATTTAGCTCCTGACAGTATATGACCAGCTAACCCGGCAAATATTTTATGAATTTGATAAATATTACCGCCGTTATCGCGCCAGGAGCTTTTGGTCTACTTTCTAGCAGACGAAGTGATTTTATAGCTTGTTGAATAGGAATTTTGCTCGCTCAGCCAATATGCCTTTTGAATATACACAGAACCACAAGCGGCCAGCGCGTGAAGTTGAATACATGCTGGATTTTCCTCTTTTAAGCCAAAACATTTCCATTTTTAAACCCCAAAGTGTATGCTTATTAGACGAAAATTTAATTGCTTAATAAACTTCTGGATCTTGCCGCTAGGTGACTGCCAATAATGATTGATTTATATTTACTTTTCATCGTGTTTGACCTTTCGAACGATGGCGTAGACTGTTGTCAACAGCAAGGGAAATCCTAAACACACATCACCAAATAAAAGAGTTAATTTTTTGACAGTCAATTGTTGCATAAGTAACAAAAGTATGATATTCCTATATCCCCGATGTTGATTTTTGAAATTATAGCCAATGAGCATAAATATCAATATGAGACTAAAGCTTTAAGCCCAGTTCACACTATACAATTAATTGGGCCACTTAATTGAAGACAACTAATTGTAAGCAAGAAAATTGAACATTGCGAACAGAAAAAGTTGGAACAATGGTAATTATTCTGTTCAAACTGTTCAATTTTCTTGCTTACAATTAGTTGGTTTCAATTAAGTGGCCCAATTAATTGTATAGTGTGAACTGGTCTTAAAGCTGATAAATCTCAGCGACCTATTACTTTGGAAGTGTCAGATAACGGGGCTTATTGAAAATTGAAACTCTTTTCCAAAATAAAAATAACGTTCATTTGGACAAAATATTGATAAATTATTGACTTTTAACATACATTCTACTATGGTTATTATGAAATTGAAAATAACTTGCCTGGTAGCAATTTTACCAACATAGATCGAAGTATGACGAGTTTCCTCTTAAAATTCCGATTACTATATCACTCCGCGACCGACTAACATAAACCGAAATCGTTCAGTATCATACAGATGTTTATTACGCTACTTATGATGAAAGCGAGTTTTCGTTAATTACCCCATCCGGCGGCGTAAAAATGCCAAAACTTTCTCTGTTCGGAAAAAGCGGAGGCGATTTGTCGATGAAGGTAGAATCCTTCGCAGAACATCCAAATGTAACTGCTCAGTCGGAAATATCTGGAGAGAACCACTAGGATTTTGCAGGGCGCCTACGAGATTTGGGGTGAACGTATTAAGAGTTTATGGCGATTCGTAGGACGCGTGGGTTTGGAATATTACTCCGTTGTTGACGGTGTCTTTCTCGGTGGCGGGCAACGTGACTGTCCCTTTTAAAATGGCAGCGGTGAAGCAGTACAAGAACAGAGTCAATAAAAGCTGAACGTGCATTTTTATGCGATTTATTCGAAGCGATCTGCGAAAGAAAACGAAACGCTATTATCATCAACGTTTTAAATATCTAGCTGGAAAGCGCCAACTAGTTGAATAAATGGGATAATTTGTATAACAAAATATAAAAATGAAATGTGTACGCCTTTGTAATAACACTAACATGGAGACGACCCGAGATGTAACCCACCGATTTTGCTTAAACTCGGTGAATTAGTAGACCTTGTTGAAATTTGGATTTTTGATACCTAGCGATTTTGGGCTTATTTTTATTAATAAATTTGATTTCTGTATATTTGAATATTAAGTGTATCTGTTATTGTTTGAATATCGAAATTGTAATTGTATTTGTGATTTTTTATGTTTATATATTTTGTATTTGGAATTTGTTGTATTTTTACTATATTGCCTGTATATGTACGTGTAATTTGGACGATCGACCTTTTTCGCTATAGTAAGCCTTTCCAAGAAATAGAAACTGGGGTTTTTCCACGGTTTAGAGGCGAATGATGGAAATCTTAGGCACTGGTACTCTCTCCCCAGTGGGAGGCGGCTAGCTGCTTCGGACCGGCTCGTTTCTCAAATCTCGCGTATGGAAAGTTTGCCAAAGGGGGGTTTCTCAAGGTTGAGAAACGTCCCAACAATCGGAAGAACCACCAGTTGCGACAAATCGCCATCGGAGTAAGATCTAAAATCAAGAACTCTTCTCCGCGAATGCGTGTACTCAAAATAACCCTTATTTTCTCGGAATAATTCATTTTGTATTTTTACCTTTTATAAATTGTTTTTCATTAAATTCTCAGTTTTTCATTTAGCCTAATTTTCGTGTCTTTAGTCGCTCATTTTTTCCCATTATAAACAATCATTTGCGCGTAATTAGAACCGCTAGTTTAGAATGTTTTCAGTCCGTTCTAAGCCAAAATAGTTAGCTCTCCCAAGCCGGACATTCCACCACACAATTTGGTGCCGAAACCCGGGACTACGCGTATAATCAAGTTGTTTATCGGACGTACTGTGACCAAGATCAGCGAAAATGGCCGAAGGAACAACACCTCAGGATCCAACGCATCAAGCCGTTCAGATAATAGATCCCGCCCTAACAAATGTGAATCCGACTCTGAGGAATTTAGTCAAGAAACGTGGAACTTTGAAATCTCACATCACTCGGTCGCTGAACTCCCTTAAAAGCGAGTTGGAAAACGCTTCACCAAGACTGGCAGAGATACGCAACGCCCTAGCTCAATTAAGGCCTCGTGAAACTCAACTTCTCACTTTCGATGAAGCCATCGGAGACATTCTAGAAGGCCCGGAGTACGAAAAGGACGCGGATGCAGCCTACGATTATCACTCTAACTACTTAGTAATTGTGGATAAAGCGGAGCGATCACTAGCAAGGACTGCACCACTAGTGAACACAATCAACCGGAACGGAGGAAGCAATTCGTCCCCCGTTTTCCAGCAAGGTGACGGTTCAGGAGGTGACGAATTGAGAGTCATCAGTCACCAAACGCAACACGTGAGACTACCAAAACTCGAAATAAAGAAGTTTTGCGGAAGCATCAGCGAATGGCAACAATTTTGGAGTCACTTCGAGGGATCAATTCATCGCAGCTCACTCAGCGACGCAGATAAGTTCCATTACCTTAAATCCTACTTAGAAGGACAGGCAGCGAAGTCCATAGCGGGTTTGGCTCCGACTCAAGCCAATTACGATTTAGCAATTAGCATTCTAAAAGAACGATATGGACGTAAGGACATTGTAGTTAGTGCGCATTTAAACAATTTCTTTAAATTGACCGCGATAAAAAACGCCAATGATGTAACTAATTTACGAAACCTTTACGATACATGCGAAATTGAAATAAGAAGCCTAAAATCGCTAGGGGTAGATTGTAAGTCATACGACAGCTTGCTCGGTCATTTAGTTTTCGGCCTCCTCCCCACCGAAATAGCGCTCGCGTTTAGTAGAGAAAATAAAGCAAGTTCAGAAATTAGTGTAGAAAAATTACTTCCATTTCTAAGAGACGAATTAGCTTGTCGCGAACGCGCCTATAGTGTACGCCGCCAAGACAAACAAGATCTCGATCGCAAACCCAATGCGCGTGAAAAACAACAATTTTTTCCACGCCAAGAGAACCGCGGCCAAAAGACCAATTCAAATATACCGTCAGCGGCGGCCCTCAATGTCGGCATTAAGGAAAAGGTATGCATTTTCTGTGATAACCCCGCACACGGACCGATGGAATGCGACAAATTCTCAACCACTGAAAGAAGGGATATCGCCCTAAAAAGGAGATGTTGCTTCATCTGCCTCAAAACGAATCATTCGGCCAAGCGTTGCAATCTACGGTCACGACGATTCTGCAAATTCTGCGGCCAAAGTCACCACTCAGTGGTCTGCGATTCGGAAGAAGCCAAAGACCATGTAAATTCGAAACTGCGAGACGTCAGTAAACCCGGAGCGGAGCCTGAGAAGAATAAGCTAAGCGTTGGGGTTCAAATGACATCTGTAGCCAAAAAGGGGGCGGTCCTACTCCAGACCGCATTAGCCTTAGCCAGTAGCCGAGACAACGGAGATGCAGTCCGAATACGCTGCCTCTTGGACGCCGGAGCGCACCGTACCTTCATTAAGGAGAAAATATCGAGACAGCTTCGACTTCCAGTTATCGGCGAAGAGGAGTTGGAAGTTTTCGTATTCGCAGAAGCGCGCCCAATCAAGGTCAAACGCAGAAGGGTTCAGTTAGAGATTCGAAGTCTACACGACCCCAGAAAACGGATCGTCATTCAGGCTTTAGAAACGCCCGACATAACCGGAGCCATTTTTTCGTCAAGGAAATGGGAAACCGTGAACTGCCTATGGCGGACGGTCCCATAATCGATGGAATCGAAAACACCAGTTCTCAGCTAGACCTACTAATTGGCACAGAATTCTACTGGAAGATATCCACCGGAAAAATGGAAAGACTCTCGGACACGCTCGTTCTACTAGAGACCGTCCTCGGGTGGGTCGCTCACGGAGCAACATCCGCCGAATACTCTCAAGCCAGTATCAACACCGTCACGGTAATGCAAGCTGTTTGCGAGGAACAATCACTATCGGATCAGCTGAGAGCATTCTGGGAGCTAGACTCAATCGGAATTTTAGATAGTCAGAATGAATCGGAAACCAAGACACAGTCTTTAGAGGAGTTCGAGAAAAACATAAAATTTCAAGATGGAAGATACGAGGTTTCACTTCCGTGGAAGCCGAATCAAGATCGTCTAGGCAACAACTACGCTATCGCAACGAAAAGAGCCGAATCACTCCTTCGAAAGTTAAGAGCTAATCCCGACCTTCTGAAACAATACGACGGCATCATTCAAGAACAACTCCAACTGGGAATCGCCGAAGAAGCTCCAGATATCGACGGGAGCCCACTTTATTACCTCCCACACCACGGCGTCACGCGGGAAAGTGAAACTACCAAATTACGGATAGTACAAGATGGTTCCTCGCACGCAGAAGGCTTGCCATCCCTCAACGACTGCTTGGAAACTGGAATAAATCTGAACCCAGAACTAACAGAAGTTCTCCTAAGATTCCGAGAAAGCGAAGTAGCCTTCATCGGAGATATCGAGAAGGCATTCTTGCAAATCTCGATTGCGGCCAAGGACAGAGACGCACTAGGATTTCTCTGGGTAGACATCAGCCAGCCAAAAGACAACTTCAATACTTACAGAATGACCCGAGTACCATTCGGGATCACATCCAGTCCCTATCTATTAGCAGCAACGATCCGCCACCACCTGAAAAATTATGAAGCCACAGAACCATCCATCACCACACTAATCGACAAGAGTCTCTACGTCGATGATCTAGCCTCAGGAGCAAAATCACCACCTGAGGCATTCGAAATAACGAATAGATCGGTGAAGATCATGAACGACGCGGGAATGAACCTGAGGAAATGGCACAGTAACTCGCCCGAACTAAGACGTCTTTGGGGTAATCCAGAAACAACCCCCGATTCCAGCCAAGTCAAGGTCCTCGGAGTTCCGTGGAACAAGGAAAGCGACTCATTTCGCTTCGAGGCTGAAGCGCTCATAAAATACTTGATTGGCAAGAAAAGCACAAAACGATGGATAATCAAGGTCGTAGCCAGGATATTTGATCCTTTGGGATTGATATCTCCCTTCGTCGTAAAGGCCAAGTTTCTCTTTCAGGCATCATGGGAACGAGGACTGAAATGGGATTCTCCGCTACCGCCTGACATGGCCGAACAATTTGATTCGTGGTGCGAAGAACTACAAGACCTGCACAAAATAGAAATACCTAGATACTATTACAACGGAGTAGATCACAATGAAATCAACAAAACGGAACTTCACACCTTCGTAGACGCTAGCGAAAGAGGTTACTCCGCAGTGTCATACGTCAGATATCAATCCGCCGACAAAACCATTCGAACGACATTAGTGGCGTCCAAGGCCAGGCTGGCTCCTCTGAAAAAGCTCACGCTGCCCCGCCTCGAACTGACGGGTGCTCTTCTCGGAACAAGATTGTCTGCAACAATAATCAAGACATTAACAGATCCACCGAAGAAGATTTTTTTTTGGACCGACTCGCAAATCGCTCTACACTGGATTCAAAGCTCCGCCCTACAATGGAAGCCATTCGTATCCAACCGTGTGCGAGAGATTCAATCGAAAAGTGATCCGCAAACTTGGTTTCACTGCAAGGGTAAGCACAACCCTGCCGACCTGCCAACGCGAGGCCGAAGCCTCAGGGACCTGGAATCGAATTCGCTCTGGTGGAACGGTCCATCATGGCTAACACATGATCAAATAAGTCCGCCCCGTACGGAATCGAGAGAGTTAACCGACGAAGAATCACAAGAACTGAGAGCCATCTTCAACTACCCACTTATGCAAGCGGTGACGTGCACGCAGCCCGCAAGCGAGGCGCCATTAGACATCACCAAGTTCAGCTCGTTGACTAGGTTGTATCGGAGGACAGCTTGGATCAAACGGTTTATCAACAATACCAGAAACAAGGGAAACCGAAACGTCGGTCATTTAACAGCGGAAGAAATATGGCAAGCAGAATCATTTTGGATCAGTCACGCGCAACAAGAAAGCTTCTCAAACGAAATCAGTAAATTACGTCAAGGCGAGCAAATTTCTGCAAATTCGAAACTCGCGACTTTACACCCAAGACTAGACGAAAACAGCTTACTCTGCGTTGGAGGGAGACTCGATAACGCGCAATTATCGTACAAGGAGAAACACCCGTGGATATTATCCTCGACACATCCTTTATCAAAACTTATAGCGCACTACAACCATACACGCGTAATGCACGGTGGAGTCAATGAAACCCTCGTTCAAATCAGGGAAGGGTTTTGGATAATTAAAGGCCGCCAATTAGTCAAAAGGGTTGTCAATCAATGTTGCGTTTGTCGTAAATTTCTCGCCAAACCATCAAACACCCACATGGCGCCACTTCCGCAAGATCGCTCTAATCCGGCTCCTCCTTTCTCGGTCACCGGTCTCGATTTCGCCGGCCCCTTATACAACAAAAATGGGCAGAAATGCTACATAGCGCTCTTTACTTGCGCCACGACTCGTTCCATTCACCTCGAATTAGTCAGTGATATGACTGCTGGGAATTTTCTTCTCGCTTTTCGCCGGTTCGTGGCACGTCGTGGCATTGTGAAGAAAATCTTCTCTGACAATGCTAAAACCTTCAAGAAGGCCGAAGCGGAGTTGAAACAGCTACTAAAATGTCTTTCGAATCCTGACGTGACCAACTACTTTGGAGAGCTTCAAATCTCTTGGCAATACATTGCCGATCGCGCTGCCTGGTGGGGCGGCTTTTGGGAGCGCCTTGTACGCTCCGTGAAGAACGCAATTCGAAAAACCCTAGGCCAAGCGAGGCTTTCACACGAGGAACTCGAAACAGCACTCACGGAAGCAGAAGCCGCCATTAACTCCCGGCCAATATCATTTGTCTATCAAGATGCCGGCGAACCTATACCTTTAAGTCCGTCACACTTCCTCGTTGGCGTAAGGTTAACAGCCTTACCATCCAGAAGCTACAAGCGAGACGAAGGCATGCAATCGACTCAGGCCGAATTAACTAAGCGATGGAAATACAGACAGCAACTCAATGAGAGATTCTGGCAAAGATGGAAAACGGATTATTTACTGGAATTGAGGTCCGCCCATCATCGAACGAAATGCATACCTACTAAAGCCATCGAACCAAGCGACGTCGTACTCATTGAAGAACCACGAATGCCCAGACTCTGTTGGAAAACCGCCGTAGTCGAAGAAACTTTCAAAGGTCGCGACAACTTAACTCGGTCGTGTATGTTACGTCTTTCAGACGGAACTCGTCTTCGTAGACCAATTCAGCTAGTCTATTTGTTAGAATCAGCCTTAACTTCTTGAACATGTAATGTTCCAGAGGGGGGAGGATGTGGAAATTTGGATTTTTGATACCTAGCGATTTTGGGCTTATTTTTATTAATAAATTTGATTTCTGTATATTTGAATATTAAGTGTATCTGTTATTGTTTGAATATCGAAATTGTAATTGTATTTGTGATTTTTTATGTTTATATATTTTGTATTTGGAATTTGTTGTATTTTTACTATATTGCCTGTATATGTACGTGTAATTTGGACGATCGACCTTTTTCGCTATAGTAAGCCTTTCCAAGAAATAGAAACTGGGGTTTTTCCACGGTTTAGAGGCGAATGATGGAAATCTTAGGCACTGGTACTCTCTCCCCAGTGGGAGGCGGCTAGCTGCTTCGGACCGGCTCGTTTCTCAAATCTCGCGTATGGAAAGTTTGCCAAAGGGGGGTTTCTCAAGGTTGAGAAACGTCCCAACAATCGGAAGAACCACCAGTTGCGACAAATCGCCATCGGAGTAAGATCTAAAATCAAGAACTCTCCTCCGCGAATGCGTGTACTCAAAATAACCCTTATTTTCTCGGAATAATTCATTTTGTATTTTTACCTTTTATAAATTGTTTTTCATTAAATTCTCAGTTTTTCATTTAGCCTAATTTTCGTGTCTTTAGTCGCTCATTTTTTCCCATTATAAACAATCATTTGCGCGTAATTAGAACCGCTAGTTTAGAATGTTTTCAGTCCGTTCTAAGCCAAAATAGTTAGCTCTCCCAAGCCGGACATTCCACCACAGACCTTAACGTAACTTTAAAATTCCCTAAGGGAAAAGTTACGCTGGGCTTTCGTTTTGCCATGGCAACCGAAAAGGTTTTTGACAACACTTAATCCAAATTTCTCTATGTGATTTAACATGGGAAAATCACATATTTCAAGGGTCCCCCCTATGAAAAAACAAAGAAATTAAAAAAAAATATGTAAATAGACCCATAACAAAAGAGGGGCCGCAGACGAGGCTTAAGTGAGAATTCTGGACGGAACATCCTGTTTGTGACGTTTTGACCCACGTGACCGCCATTGAAATATACAGGCGGAAGTAAGGAAACGGATGTTCCATGCAAATGCTGAGTTGCCAGGTAAAAATGTTAATTTTCGGCCCCCCAACTTTCATCATTGGTCTATTGGGAAACGTTTTGTAATTTTGGGTAAGATAGACTATTTTTGGGTATTTGGTCCGAGTTTCGCGTCTTTTTGTTCACTCGAAGACGTATCGGTACGACCTATTAGTAAGTTTTTAAATTTCTTCAAATTTGTTTAGGGTTTAGCTTTATTATCCCTTTTCATAATGGACTAATCTACTTATTCGCTAATTATATAATCCGTCGTTGGGTAAAAGCGAGTAAGGTAGGGTAAATTTAGGTAACTTCAAATATTTGTGAATAATTGCTAATTAAACTAACAAAATAGAAATTTATTTAGATAAATTCGACTAAATTGGACCAATTTAAAAAATTGGGTAAACCCGAAAAACACAATACATTTTGGTATATTTATGTTAAATACGAGAAATATTCGGCAATATAAGTAATAAAATGTAAATTTTAATTAATTAACTGGCGAAAAGAAACCACCTATTAATTAAGTAACGCATGCTTGATATTTTTTTAGACTTACGAATCTATCTATAATAAACAAATACCCTTAAGAAAAGCTAACGCCCCCGTATTGCTACGTCACTCTAGTCCTTTCCTTGAACTTACGAATTATTGAAGTTTGACCAATGTTGGGTTTTTACCCACCTGTATATGTTTAAAATCACTAAAGCGGGAGCGACGGTAACCATTGAGACGACCAATATGCAAATTTCGAAAGTGACCCTTTTTCCGGAAACCTGTAATATTGGGCTCGATTAGAAACCTTCCGACGAGTGAAATGGAAGCGGAGAACTCACTTTGGATTGGGAGCAGCCTTCGTAATTAGTGAACTCGGCACCTCGATCGCTGCGCCTTTGCCAGTAGCCGTCCCAGCGACAAAATTTACTGTAATTAGCTTTACGCAGTTATTGTTATTGCGATTAATATCATGAGGCGAACTTAAATGGGAAAGAATACTATGGCCATTGCATTTATTAGTTCAAGTAGGTCATTTTATTTGGTCATTTAAGAGTTAGTTGTAACCTTTTAGATATAATGCCTGGAGCATAGAAGGTTGATTCGCGCGTTAGCCATGAGTTATGGCTTTATATATATCCCTAATTAATCATCTTACCTATACGTGGACCTTTTATTTTTTACTTGAACTAGAGAGACGTTCTCATAGTACTCGTTACCGTTCAGAGAGTTACGTTTGCATTTGAGCCTGTTCACATCGACGTTTATATAGGTGTGGTCTGGGCAAAAGTTGGTGAACGTCTGATCCGGCGCCGTGGCCGGAATGCAACTCCAAGCATCCCAAGTCATTGGGCAGTAACCGTCTGTAAAAACCACCGCAGCGTGACGTTGAGCATAGTGTTCTTATTGCCGCGAATTTGTTTTCCGTATATACCGGGCTTAGGTCCTTGTTTACGTTGGAATTCCATAGTGTGCCAGCAGTCGAGGGCGTCTTGGCAACACTGAATCCAATTACTGACCATTTCCGGATAGAACGACTTGACGAGGGCTCCCGTTTCGTTTCCATTCCTGTTATCGAATTCTTCATCGGCAAATAAAATGTCCTTTTCGTCGTGAGGGTTGACCAAGCAGCCTCTGGTACCGTCGTAATTCAAGGTTTTATTCGGATAGGTCGTGCGCTTTTTCATAAAGTTGTAGCAATTGGCGCAAGTGTCCTGTTTGTAGGCCTCGTAGCTCAATTCCACTTGTCGTTGCGTCCGATGACATACTCCTTCGAACTCGCTCCTCGTCAGTTCTTTATTGGGCTTGTAACGTTGGAACTGTAGATAACGTGAAAGGAAACATCCTATTTAGAGCTGGTCTGAAATAAAAGGGACTACTTACTTCCATGGGATCACAAAGATTCGTGGTAAAATCGTCCCATGTCCCGTTACCTTGACACATTCTCCGTCCGTATCCTGTGATGAAGGGAAACAGGTTGATAAATCAATATCGCGACATTAGTTTTGTCAGATTTCCTACTTCTGCAGCGTGATTTTTCTTGAACGTAATACGTCTCGTAGTGATTAGGACACTCAATTTCGCTTTCTCTATTTCGAAAACTTTTATTCCAGCATCCAAAGTAGTCCCAAACGATCGGACAGCCTATCAAGACCAACTTATAGATTTACGGTTTCTCTTGGTCAAAGCTTTGGACTATTAAAAGTACTTCATACAAAAGCGTTTCGGTGCATTGAACTTTGTTTAGCTAGTTCAAAATTCTTACTAGCATCACTCATACAGTACAGTAAACAATTTGCCGAGGGACTAACCAGTAAGAATTTGCCTGTACACCGATTACTTAATCATTAATGAGTATAGATGAGTGCACATGATTACGCAATGAATACCGATGAGTACACATGATTACGCAATGAGTACAGATGAGTACACATGATTACGCAATGAGTACAGATGAGTACACATGATTACGATGAGTACACATGATAACGATGAGTACAGAATAACTACGATGAGTACACAGGCAACCCAAAAATTGTTACAGATGAGTAATTGAGTACGGGATAATTCCAATGAATACGCGTGATTACAGATAATTACGGGATTACGAATGAGTACAAAAGATTACAGAAGATTACGGGATTACGGGATTACGAATGAGTACAAAAGATTACAGAAGATTACGTAATCATAACAGTTAGGGTGTACATCGATTACGGGAGTTGTTTAGCCCCTCGCAATTTGCGGGTGTGAAGATATCACCTAAAGCGCACATTTATTAATAAAGATAAGACGCTGCTTAATAGCTCTTTCTGAAATGTTTAGGTTTCTGGCGCCTGCAGTCAGTTTCTAAACAGCAGAAAGATGCCAGTAACCGAAACGCTTCTTTAAACCAAGGATGCCTAAACTTTCAATTTAATAAATCAACATTTCGAAAGCTTAGATTGCCTTTTTAATGTTAGTTATTTTTATGGCAAGATTTAAGAATATTTTGACGCTTGAGATCGCCATTTACATATTTGGGCATCCCGGATTTAAAGGTATTTAAGTTCATGTCGTAGATAATTCGGAGTGCGTATCACTGTTACCGGCAGTGTCGTCTTCATTCTGTGCTATCATAGCGTCGCAGCAACTGGTGGCGTAGTCGCAGCAAGAAGCCCATCTTTCGGCGTACGACACCTTTGCAAAAGAAAGGTAATAGGGATCCGATTTATTCGTCCAAAATTCGGGTTCCAGTTGCTCATTCCCGCTGAAATTTAATCTTTACGAAAGAAAAGTTCATAAATACGATGATGTTTTTAAAACATAAACAATTTCTCTAAGGGTACGTTAAGTAACGCTCATCAAAAACATTGATGAGTAATCGATGCCAACATTTTGTTACTCTACAAGTTTTCGCGTTCCGATTTGACGTCAGGATAGACATACGTTTACGGCTTAGCTGGGGGAGGAGTGGAAATTATACAACCGTAGTTTTAATGAACAATTCTACTGGTTTGATCAAAGGCCTATCATTTAATTGGAATGCCTCATCTACTGCTATGGCTATTTTCTCTTTTTTCATAAAAGAATGATGGTTGCAACAACAATTTCGTCATTTAAAAACTCATTAAATATTGAAAAGAACCTTTTTCGCTTCCTCTGATTTTCGGGCCCCGTAACATTTATAGCCGCCATCTTTAAAAACAGCGCTGACTAGAAATAACACCGTTCAGTAACTTCCTACGTCATTATAACGACAAGCGTTCATCAAGTAAAAACCAGATTTGCGTTACTGAACGTAACCAAGTCCGTTAAAATTGGCTAACCTAACCGTAAACACGTCCTTGGGGGCCCACACATAGCAGTCTTTGCAAGCCGCTTCTCGAAACTGTTCTCTTTTCAGTTCTAGGCCTTTATAATATCGACATCCTTTCGCCGTTGCCGTCTGACAGCTGCTCTGTAATGGAGAGATTCAATTTTGTTATTGACTACTCGTAGACAAAATCTATTTATGCGTTTGGTCTTCAGGCGATAGCAAACGCTAGATATCTCCAAAAAGGTGGAACGTTTATTAGCTGTATACACTGTTAAAAAATTCGTTCAGAAGACGTTCAACTTAGAACAGTCGGTTCAGAAATGAACGATAGCGTTCTGAAGGTATGTAATAGAGAACGGTGTGTTCAAGATATTTTATTTCGTTCAAAAAAGAACGAATGTACTAACATATAAGTGTGACACTTTCAACGTACGACCAAAATTAACAAATAAGTGTGACACTATTTTGCGGAAAATGTCGTAAGGCCAAAAGTAACAAATAAGTGTGACACTATTTTGCGGAAAACTTCGTATGGCCAAAAGTAACAAATAAGTGTGACACTATTTTGCGGAAAACTTCGTATGGCCAAAAGTAACAAACAAGTATAACATCCATAAAGTAATAAATGAGTGGTTTAGAGTGCGCTTTGTTATAGGTAGTTTTTTCGTACATTATTATGTTGTTTTAAGTTAGTGTACTGGTTGATTAAACTATTACTCGTAGTAATTTATTTACAGGGTGAGTTAGAACATGTTGTAATGAAGTTGTTTTTGTAGTTGTATGTACAGTGTGTTTGGAAATTTGCCGAAGATTCAATTTCATTGTTGGAGCGTAGCTCCTTCACTAGCGACTCAAATGGCGTTAGGTCTGTAACGCTGTTTCTCAGAAACTACCCCACCTATTGAAAATAAACTTCACACAAATAACGATATAAATAACCTCCGTGTCCTAACGAAGTGAAAAACGAAAAAGGGTTGTGAAAGGTCCGAATTTATAGGACACGCACCGTTTTTTTTTCAGTTTATTTTTATTCGATTGGCAAGGTAGACGAAACTCGTTCAGAAATGTTATTGCGCAAGTTCCAGAATTAAAATTTACAGAAAATATTTCGTAATATACTGCAATTTGGTTTGACGTTTTCAGCATAGAAATAAATTATAAAATCGTTTGTTACCAGTTCTCGGCCTCTCGGCTGAGAATAGAATGTAATATCTTTTGCGCTATGAAAAGGCTTTATTTATTTTACACATATCACTTTCATTGTAGATATTTTAAGCTTAATAAGATGGTTGTAGTTGAGGTTAGAACTAGATTCTAGTAATCTAGTTTAAGGCCTGCTTTTCATTTCGGTAGGCAATGGGTTATGTAAGGTTACTTTTATTAATTTAGCATGATGAATCGCCGGCAGGTGACATGAGTTATAATTTTGAAAGCAATAACTTCATGTAATCTTTGTATTGGATAACGATAAAGCATTCCAAGTCGAACATCAACGCGTTCTACCGCGAACGACAAAGTGTTCCGCGGCCAACGAGAAAATGATCCACGGCGAACGACAAAGCGTCCCACCGCGAACGGCAAAACGTTCTAATTTGAACAAAGAAAATTTGTTCAATATAGAACATCTAAGTTCAATATTGAACCATAAACCATCGTTCTTTATCGAACGAATATTTTTTGTTCATATTAGAACCAAATGGCGTTCTGTTACAGGGACAACCTTCTGAACGGCGATTTGTTCAAATTAGAAATTTTTTTTAACAGTGTAGGAAGTGTACACATTTTAAGAAATTATTAAATTATTAAGCACATTTATATTTTGCTTCTGTACAAAATAGATATGTACCTTTGTATTTTTTTGTTGAAATTTCCTGTAAAGAGTAATAAATAATCAGCTAGGCTAATAACCAAGGCACCATCTAAGGCCTAAGTCCTATAGCGACTTTTAACGCCTTTAAACAGGTGACCGGGTTACAATGCGTAGAAGGGTGGTGGTGGAAAGCCCTTCATGCCACGCGAGCTAACAGCTCCTTACACTAACTATTACCGTTTATCTACGATTATAGTGTAGAATTATATCGATATAGCTGATTGATAAATAATATATAATCTACATACCCGCGCTGCTTTATAATTTAATAATACACTCAACTAAATCTGAATTAGATTTTATAACTTTTTACCCTTCGGTATTTAACGTCTTCTGTGGTGCAGTATAGTTGTAAATCGTATTGAAAATAGAGAGAATGACTCGTAAAATAATTTTGGAATGAAATATGAGATTGATTTGAGTTTTCACTATTAAGGTTAAGCAGGATAAAAATAGATAAAAACAGTTTGAAGAACTGGTAAAATTAACGAACAGATCAGGAATTAAATGAATTGGTGAAAGCATCAGGTAATCTAGTTTTATAAAGGAATGTTTTGAAGGTATTCATATTGGGTTATTTCATGTGCCACCGTAAACAAAACAATGAATATGAAATTTGCGGGTAGTATCAACGTAGCTTCGAAATTAATTGTGAAAAAACTGAGATCTAAATCTCTATTTACCACCCTATTTAAACCACATTAACAAGCTTTGGAAAATTAATAACAATCAGTTTTATGGTGGGTCTTGTTCCTTTAAAACAAAATCATTTAGAAATTGCTTAAAGTTTGGGTTAGATAAGTTGGGACAAATTTCGGGAAAAGCTCAGAAAATACCTTCACATTATGAATTAAACTAAACATGGCTATAATCGATGACGTCATCGATGTTGTAGCGATAACAGAAACTGTTTAACATAGCAACGGCTCTCATTTTTGTTGGCTGCAGTTAACCTTAATATCTATCTCTGAAGGCCGTCAAGCAAATTGACGAATCGATGGCTATGCTTAGATTTTCGCGGTGTTTTATTCTTAAAGATTAGTTATGGTAACAATATGAATACTTTAATATTTACTTTGGGTTGAGAAAGGACTTTTGATCAATGAAAAATTAAAACTCTCTCTACGTATTGTTACGCGTGCTTTAATACTGCATCGAATAACATTTCAGAAACAATGATTCATTTCGATTAGCTTAGCTGATGTTATTTTATTATATACCCTTTGAGCCGGTGCAGCAGGGACGGCGGAATAGGGGGGGGGGGGGCAGGGGTACCTCTCAACGAAAGAAGGGGGTACCCAGTAAATAAGTTTACCCCCCAAAAATGTTATAATTATATATAAATTTAAAATAAATTTATTCTTGAAAATATCTTTTCTATTAAATGAAATTTAAAATCCACGTGCGCAGTTTGCATTCTTAGGTACATTTAGGCTTTTCGTTAGTATCGCCCAAGCTAGTTTGGTCGTATGCCCTGTTCCTAAGAAGTAGGATGACACAATACTACTTAAATAGTCTGCGTAACACAAGCGTATCAAGATGAACTAGATTAAATTGATACGAATAATTTAGTTAAAGATTTCATTCATAAAGAGAGTAGAGTTCAAATAAAATTTGTGTGAATATTCTGCGTAATTATTTTTGGTTAGTTTGATTCTATTAATCAAAGTACTTACCACCTTTAAAAATATGAAGAGATAGAGTATATGTAAGGCCCCGTCACTCAGTGACATTTTGACAGTGGCTCTCCAAAAACGGCGAAACCCGATTGATTCCAAATTCTCCGCTATCCTTTTACCAACGAACAGCGAATATGACTCCTTCCTTTTGGCTATAGCTTTCCATTATTTCACCGTATCTAAATTTTAAAACCTGCAAAAGAAGAAAATTTAACCATTAATTAGTAATATGTAAGATAAATCCAAGGTGTTTCGAACAAGTTGCGTTCTTTGGGTAAAGCTGTACCAAAAATGTCCAAAGATTTATGGTTCTAAAGTGAAATGTTTTCGAGATGTAGTACCTTCAATATCAATCCAGAATATGTTTAACATAGCTCAACATTTATTAACAAAGAGGAATTGAATATAACCTTGGGGTGGTGGAGCCGTTAGCACTTTCGCCTCGCAGCCAGAGGAGCCGGGTTTAATTCCAACTTATGACACTCTGAGAAAACTTGGAACCACTCCTTCCGCGTTAAGCATTTTGAACTATTAGTAGCAAAATAAATCAGCAGATGGCGCTGACCGTTGCACTTTTCGCAGGTACTTCCAAACTTACAGCGCCATCTACAAAATAATTATATTGAAGCTAGCAAAATGTAGAAAAAAATTACAGAATTCATGAATTCTTCGTGAGATTCGTATTTATAAAATATATTAACTTAATAATAAAATAATTATTTCGTTTTATTATTGCAATATTTTTAAACGTTTAGTAGCATTTTATATAGCGAAATAGAATGGTTGTGGGAACCGTTTTCCCCCTAAATAAATTCTATGGGGTGAGGTCTTGTTGCAGCTCACCTGGTAAGGCGTGAAAAGGTGTAAGGAAGAAGATTGTACGACGTATCGAACGTTACCTAGAATATCGCTTCAAGGTGACCCGTTGCCAGACTGAATCGGACGAACTTTATTGTTTGGCCCGTGGCGGAGGATAGCGTGTTAGGGGGGGGGGGGGGGGTAGGGTATTGGCTCCATGGGAGATCTCCACTCCGGTCAATTTTCACCGTCAATAGACGAGTAATTCTTCGAAAAAGGGTTGGCACCGCTTTCTTTACATTTTGTGGGTAGTAGGTTTTATACAGGTATATGACGTTTTTGGTTCAGCTGTATTTTTCTCTATTTTGGGACCGGTATAAGCAACAAATAACTTCAAAATTTCGATATGAATTAAATTGTCACCGCTATATTAAATTATTTGGTCCGGAATTTTTGGTGACTATTAATATATACAAACAAGAATGTAACTATATTTTAAGGGAGAGATTTTCCTTCGTTCGTAGTCTTCATTGGACGAAGGTTTTTCGTAATTTTCGATTCGTCGCGTTGGACATTGGAGACTTGATATAGTAGATTTGATTTTGGTATATCAAATTACGATACCCGTTCTCCAACTTAGCCGTCTCAAATTTTAAATGACCCTCTGCTTTTAGTTATTTAATTAAAAAAATCGTAAACGTGTCAGTTAAAAAATTTGGTTTTTGCGAGAAATATCCTTTTCAAAAACGGGGGGGGGGGGCTTAACTCGAAAACAGGAGAAAAAATTACCATCCAGAAAATCTCCCCCCCTTGCGTGGCCTGCGTGAATTGTAACCCCCCTGTCAACGCGTTGATTCTCTAGCCTTTCGCTATACGTCTTTTTGCTCTGCACTATCAGTACGGTCTGTATACCGTTGAACCTCAAGTTTCATTTTACTTTTGTAGAAGGCCCCGTGTTTTTTTTTTTCGAGGTAATTTCTCCGTTCAAGATGATGCCTCTAACTGTTACCCTCCCGCTGAAAGTCCAAGGGACGTTTTGGTCACTCTAGAATGACATTATGCTCTTATATTTTTTGAAGAAATAAATCATTTTAGGTACCATAAATAAATGCCCTTTCCGAAATTTAGTACCGATTTGGCCCCGCGCTCGCCATGTTGGGTGGAAAATCTTTATCTATAGGTTTTAGCATAGGTGACATTGGCCTACGTTACACTGTTAGCTCCCTATTATGGAGAAAATATTTTGAGTGTTTCTCAGAGTGGTACACAGTTAATTTTTAACATACCAGTGATTGTATGCTTTTCCCTATTGAAAAAAAATTCCAACCAAGATGGCCGCCATGGCTAATGCCAGGACTGCCCACCGGGACTGTTATCTCCCTATTTCTAAGCCAGAATAAAATTCATTTATTAAATTGTGCCATTTCGATCCCACAGATCGTTGTCAGCACTGCGCGATACTGTGAAGTAACTTTGCCGCGATCAGAGTCGTCAGCCTTACGATAATTATCGTCGTATCATAGATGATAAAATATGTGGATATACAAAATCTTTAATATATCAATGATGAAATCTAAACAAAAAAACCGCTTATTTATTCAATCCTGCCAATTTGACCCTACAAACCGTTGTCAGGAAACTATTTAATCCATATTATACAGGTAAATGTAAGGAAACGGACGTTCCGTCCTAATGCAGAGAGGCCAGCTAAAAATGTGAATTTACACCCCCCCCCCCTCAATTATGCTCACGCGCCTATTGAGGACTAACACGATTTTCACTCGTATTTATAACCACCAAGCTAACCTGGCAGTTTAAAACATGAAATTACTATATATTTCCAGATATTTCAGTAATAATTTGATTAAATCGGTAAATCGGTAACTTAAGCTAATATTAAATTTAATGAATTAGGTATTTTTTTTCGATTTCGAATAAATTTGTATTTCCCTTTATACAGTGTGTCAGAATTTATAGCCCGGTGTACCTAGCCAGGGGCTAACCACTCGTAGAAAGTCTGTACACCGGATTACGCTTAGATTAGCACTGCCAAAGGCAGGGACTTCAAAGATTACGCGTAGTCCCATTAGTACAGTCAAAGGTACGGCTCTGTACACCGATTACGCGGAGTGGTCAGCCCCTCGGTACCTAGTAAAAGAGACCATACCACCGGAGGCCTATCATCATAGTGCCCTACGCCAGCGTCCCCCTAGCCCGGACAGGTGACAAATCCAGCAAAAAGTAATACGGCAATTTAATAATTTGAAAATAATGGCTTGGATAAATGAAAAAAAACATTCAGAGCGAGATAAACTTTACAGCCACTTTATTTCGGGAAACAAAACGAGGGCGGGGGGCGCTTTTTAGCAACCAGTGCTTCAAGGAGTATAATCTAACCAGCGGGGGGGGGGGGGGGGGGAGTGATCGGGCCGTGCCCACCTTGAACCGTATGGTTGTATGTAAATTTTTTTATTTTTTTATTATTTGTTTCCATTGCGTGCCCCCCTGATATCAAATCCTGGTTACGGTTAGCGCCTACAAGACACGACTCTTGTTGGCACAGAGGTTTTCACATCTAAATGGCGTCGCCAATGACGGCTTAAAAATAATGGCCTACTACTTTATGCACACTCATATCTGTTCGGACCCCTTCCAAAACTTTTCATTCCTCCCCGTAAAGCGTTTGAATCGGAATGTTCTGAATCGGTGCAGGGGGCTAGCACACGAGATAAATCGGAGAATACACCTGCCCAGTCGACAGCTTTAATCCACGGTGAAACCACTCCAAAAAGACCTAAGCCGAATATTTCGAAAGTTAAAAAGTAAATATATATATATTTATTTATTTATTTATTTAGTTGTCCGATCAACTCCGCCATATATGTATTTAAACTTTTATTTACCCATTTATATCCTATTTACGTAATTATTTATTTAATACGGCATTTATTCGACTTCTTCGTGATTATCTACTGTATGTATACACCAGCGTTTCAAAGCTCTCAAATATTCGAATTTCTTCATAATGTTAAGCATGGCCGTATCTAGACATGTACGAGTGGGGCAACCGCTCCGGGCGTCACTGGCCTGAGTAACCATTAGGAGCACCAAAATATCGGTTTCAATACTTTTTTTACTTTTTTTAGGGGGCGCCAAATTTTAACCCCCGGGCGCAATTTTTGCTGGCTACGACCCTGAGCAAAGCGTCATCCGCTACTCCACGGCCCCTTTTTTCTTATGGGGCTGGCTATCAACCTTTCTATAAAATACCGTGGTCTTCTCGAGGCGAGGGGTCGGACATTTGGCCAAATCCCGTACAAAATGTGGAAAAAAATCCACAAATCCAAAATCCAAGAATTTTGCTCCCATAGACTTTGTATGACAAATCCACAATAAAAAATCCTGGATTTTTCAAAAATCCAAAATCCCGTACAAAAAACAGGCAAATGTCCGACCCCTCGTCTCGAGGGCCTTCTTAATTGAAACATTTGAAAGTATCTCTTACGTTACTTTTAACCTCTCTTACTTTTTACGACAGGGACCGCAAGATGTTACAATTTTAAATATTAAGTACCTAAAAAATTCCAAACGTAACAAAACGCTCCCAGACAATAGTTCTCACTAAGAACTATTGTCTGGGAGCCTGTGAACTTCTCAGAAATATTTATTAATACTAGAATTAACATTCCAAATTATACGTCGAATTAAACAATTTATTCAACTTCTATAGGGTTAAATTATCGAAATATTCGTTTAAAAGTTTAAGAGTCTTAGGCCGCGTTCACACTAGAGACTTTGGAAACGCTTTAAAACGGTTTCATAAAGTCCAATTGTAAAATTTCGGTATCAGCTGGATTAACAAGCAAACGATAAATTATCTTGACATAAAGTTTTTTAAAATTCTGCTTTTGAAACCTTTCCAAAACTTTTCCAAAGTATCTAGTGTGAACGCGGCTACAGTATAATTATCAAAACGATCTGACAACAACTTTAATAGTTATCAGATTAGTTTATGAAAGTAGCGTATCTCTAATACTTTCAAAAATGGGAAACCGGGTGAATTAAGCCTAGTAGCGCGAACGCTTTAGAGCTCCCTGAAAACATAGACTGAAACGGGTAGAGAGCCCCAATATGAAATAACGCAAATGAAGAAAGGCTAAGCGGAGGGGAGAGTAGATTTGATGGACAAGCGTAGCTAATCGCGGTCCGCCAAAGAAGGGGTCATAGTTTTCAGGGGGAGGAAAGAAGTGTGTCCGTTTTTCTACTCTACTACCTTTACTACCAAAAACCTCCGTGAGGCTTCTATAGTAGTACCATTCGTTATTTAAAAAAAAAATCCCTCTTCGAAAACCTTCATGCTGCCATCTACACATTTTTTTTTCTTTATTTCTCGTTAGTTTGGAAAACAACCTCTAGGTAGCCCCGCGTGCAGATCCGAGTATAGGAAAACTTATCAAATTATAAAATTTTTAGATAATGTGTTTAGTTACCAAAATATAATAGTTTTATTTTTAATTTTTTTTCTATTCAATAAAGTAAGGTTAAATTTACGAAGCGTATGAAACTAAAAGATTTTCGTAGTACTGAAGTATATTAAAAATGATGACGAAATATGTTAAATATTGCTTAATTTTGTCATCATATAAAAAATTTACCAAGTCTTCGATTAAAATTCGCCTCGAACAAATTTAAAATCGAAACTTCCAGATGAACTTAAAACCTTTCCCAAAACTCTAGTCTGAACGGTTTTCTAGAATACCAGGCGCGAAGTTGATATGTATCAGCATTATTGTTCAAGTTCAATGCTCATTATTTAAATATCTATTTAAGATAATTGAATAATTATTTTTACACATGAAAGAATACATGTTTCGTAAAATGTACTATAAATTTGAGAGTAATATCGACTTTCAAAGTATTTAAACAATTCAGCCAAATATATTTAATTTTAGGTACTTTTTCAAGTTAAATTAATAATTAACTAAACGATGGAATCCAATTGCCTTCGAACAATTTATAGTTTGAACTGTGCTGATCACGATACAAAAAGATCTCGTGAAGTTATATTTAGCCATTTACGAGATAAACGGTGTTTTGTGAGAGCTTGTAAGCGCATTTCATCCAAATTTAAGTACAATTATTTATATAACCATTAGCGATATCCAAATTCGGTTCGAAGGTTTTTTAGAACCAGACCTCGTGATTACAAAACCGAAGAGTTCTTAGTAATCCGAGCTATAGAACTCTAGATTAACAAGCGCAAACACGTCACGTTTTTTAAACTTTCACAATGCTTCCCCTTAAGTTTGCAAGTTCTCTCCCCACTGGTTAGAGAGGATTCCCATATTTATAAAAATGTTTGTAGAGGTTAATGGTAATAGTTAGTGTAGGGAGCTGTTAGCTCGAGTGGCATGAAGGGCTTGCCACCACATTCCTATACGCATTGTAACCCGGCGACCTGGTTAAAGGTATTAAAAGTCGCTAGAGGACTTAGGCTTAAGGTGGTGTCTTTGGTATTAGTCTAGCTGATTTATATTAATTATCTATTTTGTTTTCCAAATTTAAATTCGCATTTAAATATCTTCAAGAATATATTAAGAAATGCATAAACTTCGTTGACTTTATGTCTTATCTTAGCTGAATTTAAAACGATTACCGACATGCGCAATTTTATTAAATAACTTTACTAAATTGACTCAAATCTTTTCTTAATGTGTTAATGTATTGAAAATCGCTACTCGCCTTCTATCGAACTATTTTTTCACCTTAAACATCACTGCTGTAAAATATGTACTTGAGATAGCCCCAAAGAAAATAATCGCGAGAGTTGAAGCCAGGAGATCGGGCTGGCTAGGAAACCACGCCTACCAGGTCGACGGTGTTGGCCTCGACCACGTCTCAAACTTCAAATACCTGGGCGTCACTATCTCTTCCACGCTCTCCTGGGACGCCCATGTCTCGAACATCGTCTCCCAGGCCAATCGCGCGCTCGGCTTCCTTCGACGCCACCTCTATGGGTGCTCTTTCCCCACCAAGTCCTCTGCCGTCAAATCCTATGTATTCCAATACTAGAATACTGCTCATCAGTGTGGTCTCCGTCCACGGCCGCCGGTTCGCACAAAGTGGAAATGGTCCAAAGAAAGGCCGTTCGGTTCGCGACCTCTGTGGGTTACTCCTGGGACCATAGCATAACCCAGGTTCTCCAGAATGTCCGCTGGCCAACTCTAACGTCGCGTCGGATGGTCAAGCGTCTCACGGCAATAAACTCGGTGATCCATAAGTCGGGTGGGGCGTACTCCGAGCTCAGCGCTTCGGTCTCGCCTTGGAAGCGTCCCCCGCGAGGGTTCTGGTGGCTCTTATGTCCTCCCTTTCATGAGGACGTCAGTCCGGAGAAACTCATTTGTGCCATCTTCAGTAAAGGACTGGAACTCGCTACCAGATCACTTAAAGTGTATCCCGCTTCGGCCAAAATTCTCCAAAGAACTAAAACTGTATTTAGGCTTAGATTACTAAACCTATTGCTGTTACTATTATCCTGTATTTTCTTTCTGTAAATACTCTACTTCTGGCGTGATGGGCTTCGCCTTTTGCCAGCTCAATAAACTTTAGAACTTTTAGAACCATTCCGCCTCTACCTATCCACTTGGGCTTTAACCTCACTGCAGAAATGCGGTGGTGTACCGACGTGAAAAATCAATATACACTGTCTCATTGATAACGGCACGACTTCGAGTAGCTCATTTTAATTGTTTGGCCACAAGAAACATTTAAACCAAACGGTTCTTGGTGTGATCTCACACTAGTCGCGTGAGTGTTTTACTTTCTCCACTGATATTGTTGTGGAAATGTATTATTCCGCGACGAGAAAAAACTCACCTCATCAGAAGATTTCAGAATAATTGGGAATTAGCCTCTCTGATTTACTCTCGTCAAAAGCCACTGACCAAAGTCAATACGCCTGGGATAGTCTGCTTATAGTTTTGAGCTTGAATTTTTTTCACGTGATAGGGGTTATATTGATAATGCTTTGAATTAAAAACCAAAGTTGAGCTGCTAATATGGGAGCTTTTTTCTAATAACTCACACCTTTTAAATTGTTAGAATAGACGTTGCTGCAGCTTAACTATTTTTCAAATTTAATAATAAAGGTTATTTTACCCAACTTCTTTGCGGGTCGTTTCCAGTGGCGGAACTATAGTTTTGGTGGCCATAGAAAAACTACAGATTATATCCATCTTGACAACTCAAATGAAATATGTATCTTCATAGGCTCAAAGAAACTTTTCAATGAGAGCGATTTTCCATAAATACACGCTTACACTTCAACTTAAAATGTTATATGTAGTAAATTTACTGCAATTGGTTATTTATTTGTTTATGCACCGAATTGTTTTATGTTCTTCATTATATGATGTAAATGGAGCCCATGATAATCAATTGTTCGGAATTGTCATACAGCTACGAAAATTGATACACACATACTTTGAACTATACTCTTAGATACTGGATATATATATTTCTAAAAATTCTAGATATTAAGATTTTATTTGCGATTTACCCATTTGTTATTGAGATGTCGTAAGTATTTGATTTTGCAGCCTTATTATATTACACTTTTTAATAATAATTGTTTTATTCCGACTAGTATAACTATTATATTAGATTAAGAAAACTTACAACGATTATCAGCCATAAAACGATTTATTTTTAAAAATTATAGAAAGGTTCGCGTTACATGTTTCGACTTAAGCGAGTACGCCGCCGTTCTAAAACGGTTAATATATTCTTTATACTTTCTTAAAAATATGAATAGATGGTTATAAATCGAGTGGTATAGGTGGTATAGTTATGATTTTGTTTACGATTTTACTTAGTATAGTTTTTCTTAAAACTGGACATAAAGCTACTTACAATTTTTTCTGAATTTTTTAAATCAATTATTTTGTTTTGGTTTACACAAATACGGCTTCTAATAGTAATAATAATGTAGAGCCTACTTTCAATATTTGGTATTTTATATATCGTGTTATGGTAGTTAATTCATTTTGACCAATACGGCCAAATTTTATCTGTAATAATTGTATATTTAACTGGGCAGGGTAAGCAGAAAATAAATTTCGGGTCGTATCAGCATGGACAGTAAATTAAGAGGACAGGTTTTCGATACCCTTCCAAAGTGTATTTTATTTCTCCCCGCGTATCAATCAGCCCGAGAGACTCCGAGGGAGTCTTGCAAGGTCGTCTGTACCACACAAGATCTTAAAATTCCAAAATGGCAATATAATGCGGTTGATATTGTTACGTAATTTTTTGCGCTTTATATTTTATTAATTTTTAATTTTGGTTTTTTAAATCAATAAAAACTATCAACTGATATTTAGTACCTCATTTTAATATATAAAAACGTGAAAAAATACATTTTGGCGTAAAAATTTACTTCGCGTTTATCTTTACTCTTTTTTCGAACAGTTACGGGGGATAAAAACAAGGCTTTTTACCGATCCTCTAAAATCTACTATCCATGTTATCAGGGGGTCAAAGGAGGGGACTATTTCGCAACCAGCAAGATAGGGGCGCCAACTCGCTCATGAAATGGTTTTTATCTCTCCGAGGGGGCCAAAGCGCCCTCTTTTGGTCATTGGGTGTATTATAATTTTCTTTCGCGAATTCTGATTGTACGTGAAGAATCTTCGACGTTTGGGACGGACCGAGTGCTGAGGGATACGGTTAACGTCTTAAAATGCAAATGGCAGGGTTTCCACCAAATGTTAACGGTAGACGTCATAGTTATCATTTTGCGATCGCATGGGGCGGGTTTCGAACCCTAAGCTTAAGCGGAACAGTATATTAATAGTTTTTACCTCTCCGAGGGGACAAAGTCCCCTAGGAGGGGTTATACAACCACCGTGTATGTCTGTGGATCTGTGGGTCTGTCAGGCCTGCGAACGCGTTCGCATTTTCGGTGCAAAGTGTAATCACTGCGTACGCAGTTTCTCGAGATCTCTGCGTTCGCAGTTTCTCGAAGGGTTGGCAAAACCACCGTGTGACGGTGAGCGTTAACGGATTCATTTGCGGTTTAGTTTGGAGGGTGTTTTTTCGCTCACCGTCGTGACGGTTTGGTGTTTTACGTTTTTGTAGTGTTTATACGTAGGTTGTGAGTGTTGAATTTGTTGATGGTTGTGCATGTTGAGTCTGTTGTGTTTATATGGGCGTTTTCTCTCCAACTTCTTCTTAATGACTTTGGGACGGACCGAGTGCTGAGTGTAATGCTACCTTTCAACGTCCAATGGCAGGGTTTCCACCAGTTGTACACGGTATTCGTCTTAGTATCAATTTGCGAATGCATCGGGCGGGATTTGAACCCGAGACCTCCTGCTTGACAGGCGGACGTTCTACCACAGAACCACCGACACTTGTTACGCCTTATTGAAAATTAGACCTTCAGCTTTATCGGAAGCGTATTTAATAGAGTAGGAAATTTTGGTTTAATTGAAATAGAATTGAAATTGAAATTATTGCATCGAAAAAATTCTAATTTAGCGTTTCTCTATTGATTAAAAACAAATGCGCCACCCAGGTTTCGAACCCAGACCATTCGGCTTGGCAATCGAGCGCTCTACCACAGAACCACCGATAGCTCCTTAGGCTCACTGAAATTAAGACACGCATCGTAAGCATAATAGGTAATAAAGTCTTTTTTTATTAATGAATTTATGAAGGCCTAATCTGGTTTTTTTAAAGGTTAAATCTTGTTTTAGCGCAGTCAGCCGAGATAAGAGGGTTAAAGGGTAGACCCTGTGGGTGGTCCACTTTGTTAGTTTTTTTGTTATTTATTTACGGGTATTTTTAACGACCTATATATAGTTGTGTTAATTCAAAGGAGATAATTTAACGTTAATTGCTTTAAGAGCTGGCGGTTAGTCAAGTGGCTCTCTGTGCTTTGTTGATGGTAAGGTTTTTGCTTCTGGTAAATATATTTGGTGTGGATATTTGGATATCTACGATTTCTAACGCAGTCAATGATTTCCTGGGTGTGCGAGTCATTATATGATATTGGAAATTGGACGGCATTGGTCTTTTTCATGCGGTATGTGTCACAACATCAACTGGAAGTCTACGAGCGTTGAAATAAAATGAGCGTTAAAGATGCGGCAAGTATTTCGTAAGCGAGAAAAATACAAATACCATCTGTAGATATTTCTTTCATTTAAATTTGCTTAGTATTATATTCAACTGATAAACATGTACTGTAAAAAGGGTTAAATTCAATTGTGCATTGTTTTAGTAAGTCTAACTCGCTGTTGTAACTACTTAATTTATAATATTCTGAATAAATTAAACTCGATTGTTTCGTCTCAATTATTTAAATTAAAATTAAAATTTTATACCGGGCAGGGTTTGAACCGATAATACGTTTTTCGTAAATAACTCTGAATTGCGGAGATATCTTTGGGGGTCGTGTCGAGAAATTAATACCACTAGGGACCATTCTTCCGAGGAGAGGTATATTTGGGCTTGCCAACTTGTTAAAGTCTACATTTTTTTAAGTATGAAATTTTAAAGGTCAAATCTTGTTTCAGCGCAGTCAGCAGAGATAAGAGGGTTAAATGGTAGATCTGTGGGTGGTTTACTTATTGTTTTGTCTATCGGTACTTTTGAACCGTTAAGGGTCATTTATAAATACAATTTCAAGTGGTATAAAACGCGCTTTTTTCGTTTACTTTACTCGTAACTTCGTAATTTATTTTACATATTTTCTTATCGGCTTTAAATATGTAATACAATTTCATTTATGTGGTTACGTTGGTTTTATATTTTGAGATACGCGCTCAAGATTGTTTAGCCTTCACTATTCAGTTAAGGGTTTTTTGTGTTTTATAAGCCGGGAATTGCTAACGGTAAAGTGTTTTTGGTTTTTCTATTACAATTTCCATTACCGTGGGTATATGGATTGTTTTTTTCTGGCTTTTTAAGTATTTGAATTACCTTGTTGTTTGATTTGGTTATTATTATATATTTGTTTATTGCTTTTTTCTGCTATTACAATTTGTATTACTGTGGGTATTTGGATTGACATTTTCTTGATTCCTAGTTATAGAATAACCCAACCAAGCAAAAAGTTAATTGAAATATTTTTCTTTCGTTTCTCGAAAGTGTTGATGATGTGAGGGATAGTTCATGTCTTCGGTTTTTTATTTGCATTGCATTTTATCGGCTTCGTTGTGTGGTCGTGGTGAGTCCACGCAGTTTCAATGAATGCTTTCACTTATAGTTTTTGTTTTCGCTTTAACTTTCCATATATATTTGATTGTTTAAGAGCTTTAATACAATGGGTTGAATTTTGTCTTTAAAATAGTTTCTCGCATGTATATATTTTACGTTTCTTGAGCGTTCTCATAATTGTTAATTTTGTATTTTCTATTATTCATTTTTGTTGCCTAATTAATTTAATAACGTTTTAGGTCAAAAGTTGGTTTATTGCTCTACTGATATTGAAATTTGTTTATTAGTGCTTTCACTTATAGCTTTGGTTTTCGCTTTAACTTTTGTTTTTCCATATCAATTTGATTGTTTAAGACCTATAATACAACGGGCTGGTCTTTCTCTATAAAATAGGTTCTTGCAATTATATTTCACGTTTCATGAACATTCTAATAATTTTAAAATTTGTATTTTCTATTTCTTATTTTGTTGCTTTCGTAACATAATAACGTTTTGGGTCTAAAATTGGTTTTTTATTCTATTGGTATTGGAAATTGGTTTAATGCAATAACATTTGTAATATTTATAATTAAAATAAAAAATAATCTACTGGTTGGGATAGCACCGGGACAACATTTTTTTGGAGGACTCTTTTAATGGCGAAATATCATTGAGTACCGTGTCCAGTAGTTCATACACCCAAGGGCAAATTCTTCCGAGGAGATTGATGTTTTGGCAAACGTAAAAAAATGAGTAGGAACTTGTGAGGAAGTACGAACATGGTCAGTGGTTATGTCCTCTAACAATACTATTTCAGTCGGGATGTCCTACCCTAAAATCAGTTGACCACGCAATTTTGAGTCCTACAGCTGGTCAACCACCCAATAGCGTTTTGCGTAACACCTTATTTTCCGGGCGGCCAACCCATAATTATTTTTTGGTCCTTATGTCGATATTATGCAAGATCTTTCAGATGGCCAACAATTAAAAATTGCTCTTTCGAAAGCAAAGATTGATATATCGGCCAAAAATACTAATAAACCTTCCCGTACATAGACTAAAGAGTCGGATGTCCTATTCACGAACCGTTGACCACGTGACCAACCGATCTTACAATGTAGGTGTGCCTTTTTAACCCAAGGTCGGCTATATTGACAACTTTCATAGGTTAATATCTGGTAAATCTTCTCCAAATATAATTTTAAAATTGACTGTGAAAAAGCCCCGCTCATCAATTTTCATTAATGACTGTAACTTTTGAACGAGTACGTGAATCCTTTCTACAATTTCCACAACTATTGTAATAATTGTAAGTAGTGGTTTCTACGTGCCTTCTGGGACTGAATATATCAGGTGTACATTTGCTATTGGAAATCTTATGAACTCCCCTGAACTGTAGAGAACTCCCGCGATCTCCCGAGAACTCTCAAGAACTCTCCTCGAACTCCCGCGAACTCCCAAAAACTCTTAAGAACTCTTAAGAACTCTTAAGAACTCTTTAGAACTCTTTAGAACTTTTTAGAACTCTCGTGAACTCCCGTGAAGTCTCGAGAACTCCTGTGAAGTCTCGAGAACTCTGCAGAGTTTGAACTCCCGTTGTACACAAAAATCATAAAATCAAAGTTCCTGGTACATCCGCCATTTATTATTTAATTTTGCACATTTTAGCTTCAAACTAAGCTATTAAAGATATTTAACCTTGAAACAAGTTTATCAAGCTTAAAATCGCTTCTAAAATAGTTTATATTGCTGTTCGTGGGATTTATCTGTTATCACTCTAGAAAAATGGCCAGTTTAGCCCCACGCTACTGATTAGAGTATAATCTTATTTAATTGCTCACCTAATTAAATTAATTTATTAATTGCAAAAAGTTAAAATAAATCCTTTTTAAATAAAACGTATCGATGTTTTTCTTTGTTTTTCATAAAATGCAAGTCATAAAAATA
This sequence comes from Leiobunum rupestre, assembly GCF_980474605.1. Lineage (NCBI taxonomy): Eukaryota > Metazoa > Arthropoda > Arachnida > Opiliones > Sclerosomatidae > Leiobunum > Leiobunum rupestre. The sequence goes on from NC_143394.1 coordinate 2,218,156, forward strand.
CTTACAGTTAGAAGCACACATTCTAACCTTTCAAATGATATATTAATTATGAAAATTGCTCAATTAATATTAAAGATAGTTATTATACTCTACGTAATAAAGTTGCAGAGTACTTTAAAGCGTGCCTGGGCTCTATCAAAATGAAATATTATTGCCATGAAATTAAGTTGTTAAAGCTCCAATCGTAGCTAGAGCAAAAATGATTTATTGGTGCTAATTACCTCAGGAGAGCGGAATTACTTATTCATTATCTACAAACATTTCGATTAAATACAGATAATTCTATACTTTTGATTAATTTAATATCTAAATAGTTTCATAATTAGAACAACTGAATAAAATTAAAAGGGGTCAATTTTGATCAATTTCATTCAACCCTTGACCAGTTTTGATTGTAAATAAAAATATCTAAATATCTTCATATCGCAAAGATCTTAATCAATTTAAAAGTGTTCCATAGTTTTTGATTACTTCATCGACATTAGACTAGATAAATTTTAATCGAATATATTAACTGATAATTATTATTATCGTTAAATAAAGAATAATTGATATCGCCTATTGATTTTCAACACAAAGAAATCAGTTGTATTGTATAAAAAAACCGAAACTAAACTATAATTAAGTGTCGTTCATACGTCCAACTTTCGAGGCAATATCTTTTGGCATTTCAATTCGCCTAATTAATTTTATAGTGTGAATACGGAATAAAGTAAGAGTAGGTTCTAATCATTAGTACGTGCTAAAATAACCATATTTCTATATAACAACATACCACCTCATTTCAACAGCGATTTTAGCTTGATCAACTTGTTTCCAACGCTATACAAGTTGTTACCGAAGACTATGTTATAAATTAAAGGGCGTATTCTTTGGGTCCTAGGGTGGTGCCTTGGGTATTAGCCTAGCTGATTATTATTATCATTATTAATTGAACAGGGGTCCCAAAGAGTTACGTTTCAAAGTTATGGGCCCTCGAAAATCGGCCGTCAAAACACAAAAACAACCTTAAGAGTTAAGTCCTGTATTCTGCCTTGATCACATTTGTTTTCAGTAATTACCCATTGGTTTTTTAGGAGATTAGATAAATAAGTATCAAAAGTGCATTATTTCATTAGAAGTAGGCTACGTTTACTTGTGAATTTAATAATTATTAAGGTCTTTGAAAATGTCAACGCCGTTACAAATAAAGATGTTAATTGAAATTGGACCTTTTTTATAATTTAACATTCAAGGTACAAATATGAAATGTAATAAAAATACCATTTAACCGAGTTGGAAGAAAGTAAGGTACAACTAAGTGGTCGACCACAATGCCACACCAGACATTTACGCTGAATTGCTATTGGTGTGTTCTAAAAGTAGTCGCATGAGGGTTTATTTGACTCCACTGGTGACTGTTATGCGGATTAATTATTCCGTCACGGGAGAAAATGGCCTCGTCAGCTGATAAGACAAATTTCTGAAACTCGGTATCTACAGCAACTCTATCCACAAGCCATTAACGAAAGGCAGTTCACTTTGGATAGTGCCCGTCGTTATGTGATGGACCGTTTTAAAGGTGTTAAGGGTGATATAGATGGCCGTGAAGGATTCGCCACACCATAAGGTGATGAACTCCCAATCGCTTCCCGGGTACTTGTTCCGAGGTCATCGTCGAAAATAGTAAGTACCGAATAAATACACATTTGTTATGTATTTCATTGTGTAAAATTAATCGGGAACTTTGAAAAAAATTGGCTAGAATACATCCAGATAATAATTTTAATCAATTAGTGGATGGTGGTGATTTACTTTAGACTTTGTACTACTTCCCAACAGAATGGTTCATTCTTTAGGTATAAAATAACGTGCTGCTTCGAAAATTGTATGACTGATTTGTGAGTATCAAACATTTAGATTAACGTTGGAATTCAACAGAAGCCCGAGCGTAAAAGATGTCTGCTGAATAGCGACCGCCATGCAATAATTGGTGAAGAATTTCACTTTAAATTGCAATGGACTGCTCACATATAGGGCACTCTGAATGTTTATTAGTTTTACTGATATCGGCAGATCTCTGAGTAAAGCCAGAGTTCCTACACAGCACCGATGAGCCACAAAAGGGCGAAACAGGTCTACTGTTGGAATCCCTGGCTAAAAATTTTTATTTTGATATTTAGATAATTATGGCTCGTTTTACAATTTCTGAGTACACGGATATGCACTTGATGTACGGAAGGGCTGAAGGTAATAGTAACGAAGCAAGAAGATTGTATCAGCAACAATTTCCTCGACGACGGGTACCAGATCAACGCACGATCGAGGCGGTTGATCGCCGCGCCGTTTAAAAGAACGAGTGCATGTTCAACCTTCTAACAATCTTGATAGAGCTCAAGACGTCCCAGATGACGTCGAAGAACACGTAATTATACCTAATTTTTCAAACTTGGTTTTTTAAATGTTATTTTTTGCTACTATTTCAAAGTTCCTAATTGATTTTACGCTATGAAATACAAATGTGTATTTATTCGGTACTTACTATTTTCAACGATGATCCCTAAACTTTGGGAGGCGATTGGGAGTTCATCACGTTATGGTGTGCCGAATCCTCCACACCCATCAATATCACCTTTACCATATTCAAAAAGTTCAATCACTTAACGACGGGGACTAACCTCGATGAACTGCTTTCTGTCCATGGCTTGTGGATAGTGGTGCTGTAGATGACGAGTATCCGAAATTAGTCTTTTAAGCTGTCTTTTCTATAGTGACAGAAAAATTAATCTGCAGAACAGTCACGAGTGGAGTCCAATAAAACCTCATGCGACTACTGTTAGAACACACCAAGAGCAATTTAGCGTAAATGTCTGGTGTGGCATTGTGGTCGACCATTTAGTTGGACCTTACTTTCTTCCAGCTCCGGTAAATCGTGAGACGTATTTGCGTTTTTTGCAAAACATCTAACCCGAGTTTTTGGATTATGCGAGGGGCTGATCACTCCCCGTAATCGGTGTACAAGCCTGTAGCTTTGACTGCACTAAAATGATTACGTAAGTGAGTACAGATTTAGCACTACCAAAGGCTGGACTCATTTTCATATTTATGTAATCGGTGTACACGTTTTCAGAGAGTGGTTAGCCCTTCGGGATTATGTGCCATTACCAACGCGAGGGAAAATGTGGTTTTTGCACGATGGAGCTCTACCACATTTTAGCAGGCAAGTGGCGGACCACCTTAATAGGACATTTCATTTGCGGTGGATTTGTCGATGAGCCCAATTCCGTGACCGGCTCATACCCCGGATTTCAATTCTCCCGATTTTTTTCTTGGCGGACACCTCTAGGACCTCGTGTACAAATCTGAAGTCCGCGACATTGACGACCTACCAAAAACAATAATTGACGTTTGCGACACTATTCGTCACACTCCCGGATTCTTCAAACCGGTTCGACAATATTTCAGGCTCATGCCTCTATCAGAGCTCAAGGCGGTCATTTTGAACAGTTTCTTTAATTTAATTACTTTTCATACCTTGAATGTCAAATTATTAAAAAGGTCCAATTTCAATAGCTCTTTCTATAAAATAATATATACGCATATACATGTAAAATTTTGGAGCGCGCGCTTCCTAATATTTCCGTGTAGAGGGAATCGTGCATTTTCGCGCGAGCTCAACAAAAACAAAAATATGCGCGGGCTCTCTAACTTTAACTGCATGTTGAAACTAACGTAATCACGTGACCTCTCGTATTTTATATAAGGAGCTATTAACATCTTTATTTGTAACTGCGTTGACATTTTCAAAGACCTTAATCATTATTAAATTCACAAGTACACGTAGCCTACTTCTAATGAAATAATGCCCTTTTGATACTAATTTATCTAATCTCATAAAAAACAAATGGGTAATAACTGAAAACAATTGGGATCAAGGCAGAATACATGACTTCTTTTTTAAGGTGGTTTTTGTGTTTTGACGGCCGATTTTCGAGGGCCCATAACTTTGAAACGAAACGCTTTAGGACCCATGTTCATGAGACATTTTAAATTCAGTTGGACCCAAATAATACGCCCTATTATTTACGACATAGTCTCCCATAACATCCTGTATATATTTATTTGTAATTAACCGACTTTCATAATTATTATATCATTTGAAAGATAAGAATTGGGCTTCTAAATGTAGTAATTTTATGACTTACACTTTATACGAAACAAAGGAAAATCTCGATATTTTTATTTAAAGAATAAATAAATTTTAACTCTAAGCAATTAAAATTATTTATTAATTATTATAAATAATTAGTCTTGCAACTTACAAATGTAAGTAAAATTATATTATAATCAGTAGGGTGGTGCTAAACTGACAATTGGCAGTAAAAACCCTATTTCAGTTGCGACTTTTGCTTGAGCAACTTGTTTTAAGGCTTTATATTGTTTTTGTAATTAACCAATTTTTAATATTAATAAATCAATTTAAAGTTTAAAAAATTTGCTCATTAAACCAGTTTTTTAATAACTTTTAAACTCACAATTTACAAGTAACAAACAAAAACCCACGTTATTTTTAATTAAAAAAATACTTAATTTAATTTTTAGTAACTAAAATTTAATTACGTCAATCATTAGGAGATCGCAATAAGTAAGAATAGCTTCTAACCGGTAGGTTGATGTTAAAATAACCAAAATTGAACCATAAATGGCGGAGATATAATCGCTTTAATAGATATCCACACTCGCCGTCTTTCTTCCAAGATGGCGGCCGTCACAGCGACCTTTTGAAAGGCCCTCTTTAAAAAACATTTACTTTCGTCACGCAATTAAGCTACTCTCAAAGTGTCTATCTTTTTTCAGAAAACGCATGATTTTATCGCTATGACGCCTGACTATTATAGTTAGACTACTACCGAGGGGCTAACCACTCTTAGAAAGTCTGTACACCGGATTACGCTTAGATTAGCACTGACAAAGGCAGGGACTTCAAAGATTACGCGTAATCCCATTAGTACAGTCAAAGGTACGGCTCTGTACACCGATTACGCGGAGTGATCAGCCCCTCGACTTCTACTCAGTGGCGTAAATAGCGCCCCCGTAGACCCATCTCGCCGCGGGGGGGGGAAATGATTGTGATTAAAATCGGTGCAATTTAAAAAGGCCCAGAGTCGTTTTTCGCGGGGGGGGGGAGGGGGCGTGCGGAGTTCCTAGTTACGCCACTGCTACTATTTGTAAATATTTTCTTTTGATAAATCCGACGATTATTTACATCGATCGTGAAGGCGCGCTTTCTAATGAAAATATTTCCTAAATGGCCACGGATAAACTATTGTCAATAGTTTGCATGTAATCGGAACAAAATTTATAACAATTATTTTCCTAATAGTAAAGCACGTTTCGATAGCGATGCGTCAAAAAGTAAGCGATGAATTTCACGTCAAAAAGAGCATCATCACTTTCCGCACTTTAAAACCCTAAGGGAAACTAGCTAAATCAGCCTGTTCACAATGAAGTTTCGTCTGAGCTCTTCCACGTTCCCCGTACGCGATTTCGAGCGCGTTCTTATCAAGTCCATTACCACATCATTTCATTTCCCTTTCATTTCCTTCTCCCCTCCCCCTGAATCCCCCCCCCCCCCCACCACGTATTTATGAAAATGAGTGAGAGATTGGAAATGCCGGGATTAAGTTTGTTTTATCTTTGCGCCTGGGTAATACGTAAGCCTGGAACAAGAGAACAAATATTTTTATCAACCCAAGATATAAAGTCAAAATGATGCTATTCTAGCGGAAAAGTTCCGTATCTACCGAGTTAACGGTAAATGTACTAAACCAAGGATGTATTTATTTCTACTCAGGGAGAATGGTTATGTTGAGACGAACCTGGGCCATCATGGTCTAGTTATTCCCGCCAAGATGAGGGGAAGGAATAACGTCACCGGCTGCTGCTTCAATCGCGTCAGAAGATGTCAGTTTCACGGAACCAATGAGGAAGGAGCTTTGAAATAGAGCGTGCTTTGTCCTGGAAGCAAAGCTAAAAATCGTTCCAACATGGTCATTCTCCCTAAGTATATATAAATACCTACCTAATAAAACGAAATCATTTTTTGAAGTACTTCAGGCAATCGCGGCGTTACTGGAATAAATTATTTTCTTCTGTCGCATTGGTGTTATCGCGAACAAATTATCAGCTTAATATTATCGTAGAAACGAAGAGTCACCTAACAAATCTGACATATTTGTTAAAACGGTTTGTTGCCATTGAAATTATTATACTGTCACTAAATACTAAAAGAGTGAAAAAGCATCCCTTTTTAAAATTTAAAGCTTTGTTTTAGTGTGTACAGAGGATTTAAGTTAATATGGATGTACGAGGGCTCTTACAAAGCACGGCAGCACCAATTTTACAATTGTATATCCTCATCTAGTATCACTTGTAAAACTAGTCTCTTTCCATTTCGAACTAAACTCTTCATAAAAGTTGATTTTCTTGATTTCATTTACTTAATCATAACACGTAAAACATTTGGTAGATTATGAGTTAGCGCGTAGTAGAAAATATATTACGCCCGTCCACGACAGATGGAACTACATTTTTATTTTGAATTGCAAAGAGTGACGTAAGAGCTACGTCATCAAAATTTCGAAATTTTCTGCACTCCATGTAGTCTATAGCGAGACTAGCTCTCGATAGATGTTTTAGCGGGCGCGAATGTAGAATTGACACACTTTTGGGTCTTATGTCGCTTTTGGTTATCTAAATCTTCTTTTTAAGATTCATCTTACATAAACATGGTCATAAAACGTGTTTTAATGTTTTGAACACAAATCAGAAAGCGTGAAACATTTGTTTATCAGCCGTTGAAGTTTTTTAATATTTTTTACCATATATAATGGGTAATGCACGCTTTCACTCGACATGGGAAGCATATTGTAGTCCAATATTTGAAATATTCATTTCTTTTGGAGTTTTTCAAAGATGGAAATAAATCACGTAATGTATTTCAGTGGACAAACAAAAATGAAGAAAATTAGTTCAAAGATAGTTTAATTCAAAGCTAATCTAAGTAAACTTTTATGTCAAATATAATCAAAATTTATTCAGATTCCATTTAATTATAACCGATATAAACGAAGTATCCATAAATTAGATTGTCAAAAAAAGTATTATTTTTATCAATAAATTCAATAAAATTAATAATACAATTTGAAGGTAATTCAAAGGGATTTAATTGAAATAAAAAAAATTGTCTGGAATTTATTTAACCCATGACTTACCTAAAACTTAATTGGCCCTTAAGTAATGAGGAAAAGCTTACGGCACCTTATTCTAACGATTTCTTATTTATAAATTTTAACGAAAATGACAACCTTTTTATTAAATAAATTAAAATTTTATCGCTAAAAGTAGGCCTTGGCAGTTTTTGCCGTTCTCGAGTTGATTTAATCGTAATTTAGTCTCCTCAAAAGAGTCAAAACACATTTTATTTTGGATTAAAGAATGCATATAGTTATATAAAAACTGGTTGAGTTTAACGGTAATAGCTAGTGTAAGGAGGTGTTGGCTCGCGTGTCACAAAGGGCTTACCACCACCTTCCTACGAATTGTAACCCAGACATATGAATTAATGGCTTTTAAAGTCGCTCGATGACTGAGGTCTAGGGTGGTGCCTTGGGTATTAACTTAGCTTTTAGCTATGAATAAAATATTTCTAAAAGTATTATAAAAAATAATGGGTTTTTACATAAATGGTAATCTTGAAAATGCTTACTGTAAAAAACCAGTTTTAAACCACGTCTGTTTCTCCAAGTCACGGACTAAATGCGCGGGTGATGGCGCGATAATTACCTTTCGCTTTTCAAGGTAATATTGACTGTTCATGAATGAAATATTACTATACTCCTTTGTTTTAACTTAATTAATGCCAATCATCCTTAACTTTTGTTAAGCCAGGTAGCGGAAATGTGAAAGATATTGATCCAAGATAAACATGGAATTTCAAACTTGCTTTAATTAAAAAATATTGGATATCAATTTTTATAAAAAAAATGGCCAATCTCTCTTTCAATATTAGAAAATATCGAGCAATAACATCCAGTTTAGCTTTGACCAGGCTTTAGAATGTATACCAAGTATTTACGTTGGTGGTTTTCCGTTTAAAAGCTACATATTATATTTTTTACAATTGATTTTAAAGGGCAAAGATTAAGTCAGATTATAAGCGGAAGCGAATTAGTCTAAAGTACAGCTTACCTTTAATAAAAGTCGACAACGTACGAAATGCAATAAATGGTAAGTCGATACGAAAAGTAGTCAAATGACGTCTTGCTTTAAACGGAGAAACCTGGAAAATACGGTGAACGTTTTCGAAGTTAAACTTTGTCAAAAGAGGAGGCGACTCGTTTTTCGTTCTTTATCCTTTCGCGACCTGTTTCAACCGGGAAATAAATCCGCGAATCATGTTGAAACGTCGGCATATTTTGTATAAAATTATCTTTCGATATTACTATTGCGGACTGAGATAACTCCGGTAAAGATTCGATATCATCCACCATTTCTCAAGAGTCATCTTCAAGCGCGGCCCCCTCCCGCCATTACCCATCATATCAGACGTATATAACATAGTTTTAAAGTATTGTTATCTCTACCAATACTGATATCGTTATTCGCTAGATGACTTGGGTGGTGCCTTGGGTATTACCCTAGCTGATTACTATAATTATTATTATTAACAATCTGATTTTCAGAGTTATTGCGTAATCATGGTTTAATTCAGCACATAGCCCCTCAGGGTCTAAATATGCTCAAGACAAATATTACTTTTACCAACGACGATAATATTATCCTCAGTTCAGTTGCGAAGTGAGGCAAGAGTGTTACTTTTGGCCAAAATTAGTATTAAACCAAATGGAAGTGTCATTCTTATTGTCGTAACGTATTATGATAAAAAATTTATATAACATTTAAAAATGTCTAAATAAAAATTAAACGTCAATAATGTATATATTTATAGTAAATATATATCCCTACGTAGTACGTCGTTATTCGTTACCGGAGGTAGATTTTAAGGCAAGCTGCGGTATCGTGAAAATTAAAAATTGCCTGGAATCTGCAAAATGTACTGATTTTGTTCTAACATCCTAAATGGATACTTTTCTTACACGGAAAACATTATTCACTTTTGATATTGTTTATCTTTCAGCAATATATAAAGAGTCAGTTAATCCACTTCGGTGCCAGGTACTGTAGCAAAATACGATGGGTGTTTTTTACAAAGTTTACGCAGTGAGCCGTTTAGCAGGATCTTTTCCAAACGAAGTAGAAGCTGACGTTTCACCCTAAAAAAAACAAAAATAGCGCTCCGAGTGGCAGAAAGAAACCAATTCATGGTTCCACCTTCTTCCTACTCTGTAGAAGGGAAAATAGTATGCACCTATATCACTAAACCAATAAATTCACGCTATCACATTTTGCTCATATATGGCACAACTCGAAAGTTACAATGAAATGCATTATATTACGTTTTTCCCCCAACAGAGATAAAAAATCTGACCCTGAAAAGAGATTATTGGCTTCTTGCTGATAAATATTAGATTATTTTCTTCGTTCTAAACGAATCCTTCCTTCATTATCATAAAGCCCAGGAGTACCAAATTTTACTTCTTGCGTCTTAAGATGAGACAATCAGATTTATCTGGTGAATGACAGTCGAGCGAACGAACTAGCTATTCACACCATTCAACTATCTTGTATAAATATTGTGGGTTAGCACGACGGGCAGGTCACTCTTTTAAAGGGTGACCTAATAATCATTATATATAATTTAATCAATATTTAATCATATTTAATCTTTGTGCTGTCAATTAAAGCTACATATTTTATTTCAATCAGATTTAATCATGATTTAATCACGCGTAGGGTGTCCTAATAATCATGGAAGTTATCTGCCCCTTGGGTTAGCACGAGTAGTCGCAAACTGTGAAGCAAAGTATGAACAGGCAAAACATTTCTACAAAGGCCAAATAAGTCAATAAACATAGAAATTAATATATTTTTTTATACGTTAAAGTGTAACTTATTTTATTATATTACTTATTTCTGTAACACAATAAATTTAGAACAACCGAAATTTTCGATAGATTTTATAAAAATAACAAGATCCTTTTTTTTGCTGTCTTTTATGGGGTGAAGCTCTCAGGGCCGTCTTAAGGTATGGGCTAAATGGGCTAGCCCAGGGCCCCCAGTCAGTTTTGGGCCCTGGAAAGGCCAGCCATGCAGCCTTTAGGGATAAGGGTTTAGTTGGTTAAATATTACTTATGATCATTTAATGTTATGTGTCTTTTAGTTACGTCTAAAGTAATTCTACTCAACGCCACATCGCGTATCATACGGTACGTAGAATTTCTAAAACCTAACAATGTCAGTAAAAATCTTATACTTTTGAAATTAAAAGATTTGGTTTTATTATTGTGTAGTTGAATTTAGACAACGGAGAGCTATATTTAACCAGTGCCGTCTTTCCCATTGGGCCCGTTGTGCCCTGGCGCAGGGCCCCGAGTTCAAGAGGGGCCACCTCAGGCCTAATACAAAACCATTCAATATTAAAAATTTATCTTTGAAAAAATTACTAAAAGAAGGTATATCTTCGCCCTAGTTTTGTATTTCACTCAGACTAAGCTGATTTCTACCCACGATAATTTGTTTTACATCACTAACAGTTTTTCGGAATATGGAACCGGCTTCTATTAAAGTTTCGGCGTGTTCCCGATTTGGGGGTTCGGAAAAGAGACCTGGCGCGGTAAAGTTAGAACTCCAGGATATTGAAATGAAACTCGTCGTATTGGGAAAATCGAAAATGCTGAAATCGAAAAAAGGATTCGAATCCATTTACCTACGTCCAGATCTGACTCGTAGGTAACAGTGGGCTCGAAAGGTGTTTTTTAAGAAGTATAACCTGCCCAGAGTCGAAAACAGAAACAACAACGGTTGCGGGGTCGGGGGACGGGGAGACATCGCAGAGGTCGTCGCAAGAGCAAAAAGAAAGAAACCTTGAAGATGGGATATTTAAATACACAAAATGGACGTAATAACGGGGTGTGGAATGAACTCCAATGCCAAATGAGGCGAGAAGACTTATCGTTATTTTTTGTGGTGGAGACATGTTTGAGAGACACGGAAACCCCTGATCTTTTCCAGGATTTCAATTGGATTGGTAATAATAGATGTCAAGGAGATAAAAAAGGAGGTGGGATTGGTGTTGTTACCAAAACGATAGTACAATGTACCTTACTGAAATCGTGTATGGAACATATGTGGGTGGAGGTAGATACGTCGACTTGTAAATTTATCGAGAGAGCATTATACTTGGAACAAGGAAATTCGAACTTGTATGTCTAGAGATTTGCATGCCCTTAACCCGGATGGCAATATACCAATTCTTATTTTTGGAGATTTTAACTCTCACATATGCGAATTAGATGGCTACGAGGATCTGAACGGGAAGCAACTTCGAGCTTGGCCTACTGATCATAACCTTCAAATTTTGAATCTTGATGCGAGTATTTGTAATGGTAAAGTAACTTGGTCAGCGCTAGGTCGTACAAGTGGTATTGATTACGCATTATGCAATACCTCGATAAAACCATATTTTTCATCACTGTCGATTGACGAGGACGGCCTTCTTGGGCTTGGAAGTGACCATAACGCTCTTATCTCTACTCTTTCGGTTCACCCTCCGCGTGATCACCCACCTCCTATGGTACAGTGTCAAAAACGTTGGCGGACAAACTCACCCGAGCTATTGGCCAATTACAGTGAGTCTGTTGAAGTTTTGTTACGTAACACTAAACACTTGTCGTACGAGATCTTTCTGGATTCTGTAAATTCAGCTGCATCTACCAATTTGGGAAAGTCAAGTATTGATACAAAGAAACGTCTCCAAAAGAAATGGTTTGATCAAGAAGTTAAGAATAGTATAAGAGAGAGGAAAGAAGCGAATAGGGTATATAGGAAATTTGCAAAAGAAAAGGCCGCTTTCGGGGAAGACGTCGTCCAATACCACTGGGAAGTCAATTTGGAGAAGAAGAGAAAAACTAGTGTGCTTGTCGCGATGAAAACCAAATCCGTAAACGCGGCTATGGAAAAGGATATCAAAGAAGCCTGCGGGGTTGCTAGTAAAAAATTCTGGAATCTTTTCCGCGATAACAAGAAATTTGAGTCTCCTATAGCTATATACGATGTTAATCGGCAAAAATTGTCTACTACTAGTGCTATTGAGGCTAGAATTCGCGAGTTTGTTTCCGAGGAAGAGAAAGCGCTTTTGGAAAAGCATCGTTTATCTCCGTTCCTACAGCTACGCCTTCTACATCTGCCAAATCTTCACTTTTGATGGAAAAGTTTACAATCGAAGAATTAAACGGGGCCATTAAGCGGCTTCCTCTTGGAAAAGCGGCAGGTCCCGATGAAGTCACGAATGAACTACTCCGCGCTCTATCTCCGGACTCACGTCTATACCTTCTTGGTCATTACAATGAAGTGTTAGCGTCAAATGTCGTTCCAGAAAGCTGATCTTCAAGGGCGGAGGAAGGGACTCGGCTGAACTCGAATCATATCGGTTGATAGCGCTATCCCAATGCATATCAAAATTGTATATGGCCATTTTAAAAACGAGACTCGATCAGTTTGTAGAAATTAATGTTATCCTGGGTGAACTTCAAAATGGTTTTCGTCGGGATCGTCGGGGAGCTGATAATTTATTCGTTGTCACCCAACTAATTGAGATAGCGCGAAAATAAAATAGGCCTCTTTATATCGCTTGTCTGGATTTTAAAAGGGCCTACGACTCTGTTAACCGTGACTCACTCTTTTCAACTCTACACGAAATAGGTGTTCCACACGATTTCGTTGCTCACCTCTCGGCTTTGTACGGTGATGTCAAATATAAATACCACCTTGGAAATGTTTCTACGGAATATATACACTGTAGTGTTGGACTTAAACAAGGGTGCCTTTTGTCGCCGCTTCTATTTGCACTCTTTTTGGAACCCCTAAGTAAAAGATTGATCGCATCAGACATAGGATTTCGTTTACGTTCTTCTTCGAAGGAAGTTATTGTACCAGGTCTCTTTTTCGCTGATGATTTGTTTACCTTGGCTGAATCCTTAACTAGCTAAGGGAGACTTTTGCACATTTGTGGATAATTTGCAACCGAAAGGGGGCTATCTTTTAATTCTTCAAAATGCAAAATCACGCAGTTCGGTGTGATAGAAGCTGCCCCGCCCGTATTGACGGACCTATTTATACAAGGGAAAAGTCTTGATTTTACCGACTCCATTGAGTACCTTGGCATTACATTGAACTCCGGTTCTGACTATCTACGTATGCAGGAGGAAAAAATTCGAAATAAAGCTCAGAGATTGATGGGAGCTATAAAACATAAAGGGGTCCACTCTTATAATACTTACGAAGTAACTCGAACCCTATGGAAGATGGTTGGCGTTCCGGCTTTAACCTATGCCACTGAGGTAATTTGTTTGTCGGATAAAACAACGAGGTGTCTTGAGCATACTCAGTTCATGGTAGGAAAAGCGGCGATTGGTGGAACTTTTCTGACTTCTCGGGCGGCAATTAAAGGTGAAATGGCCTGGTCTGCTTTCAAAGACAGAGAAGCGAAGAATAAATTACGCTACCTTGGACGTTTAATGTTTATGGATGATTCTCGGGTTGCTAAGATGGTATTTGATCACCTACGTCATGTGAGTTACAGATCTAGGTGGGAATATCGCACGGCTTCTTTGGATCGTCGATATGGCCGTAACTATTCGAGAGACGGCGTTGATAACCTTCGTCAATGGTACCAAGTTGTAGATCGTGCAGTTGGGGAGTCAGCAACCCGTTTGTGGAAAGCCGATTTGGAGAAACATCAGAGCTTGTCGGTGTACAATTGTAAAGAAAAGCCAGGGCTGGACCCCTTTTACAATAATGATAGAGGCAGCCATTGGTTTTTTCTTGCCCGAGGAGGGTCGCTACCAACGACACTGCGAGTCTCTCAGGTGTTTGGAGGGGACCCAACATGTCCGCTTTGTGGGAACGCATCTGAAGACATTGAACACGTTATATTCAATTGTGGGAAAATCTTATCTGGTCCACCACACGATGCTGGCCTCGCGGAATGCTTGGGTTTTGTACAGCCGTATAATTGGGCAATAATAGCCGAAACAAAGTCGCGTCTCTTGGATTGGGCTAAACTCAGATTCTTTCCTGCGACGACGTGGTGATCTCTCTTCGTCACCTTGATCTGCTGCTGTTGATTCACTTGTTATTATTTCTTTTATTATATTTATTTTTTTACTATGTTACCAACCTTTTTAGTTGTATTTTAGTTGTATGTCGTTTTTAAATATTTCCTAAATTCTAGTTCTGTATTCTATAGCGATTTGTGCTTGCGAATTTTTTTGTATAAAAGTTCCTCCCTGCTGTAAAAGGGACCCTATGTATGGGGAGCAAATAAATATTATTATTATTATTACAGCCTATTTTTATATATTAGTAGGCCAAAATGATTTGAATTAGCTGTTCAACTGAAACGTTTCTCTAATTAAGTTTAATAGCATTATGGACAGGGTGGGAAATAAGGATTTTTTTAAAAGTGGACAGGTGACCAGTGACGCACCTGGCCTAGAATAAGTAAACTGGACCATGACCAGTGCACTACGTCTGCTACATTAGAATAGCGTGTTTTAACTCTTTTAATAGCTTGAATTCTAGGGCTGTGCGAGTACTCGAACATCATCGAATACTCGGCATTTTTTAAAGTCGAGTACTCGAACTGCACCTCGAATAAGTAATTGTAAAATTCTCGTCGATTATCGAGTACCAAAAATTAAGCTGCTGTAAGTTCAAAGATGGTTTTTGCAACTTTTTGGAACCAAAAATTTAAACGGTACCTACAATGACCTTAATACGTACTGCGCCTGCGCGGTTTTTCCTCAAACAATAATATTAAGTGGTTTTAGTTTCGGATGTCGGCTGGCGTTAGAACTTAGGAGTCTTAACTTCCTAAGCAATATACGGACAGACGGTACATTAATAATTAAAAAAAAATGTATATTGTTATTTTACTATTAATTACTATAATTAGGCTAGTACGCTAGTATACTAGTCTTTTATATCCCACTTCAATATTACTCGACTCAAATACTCGATGAAAAAATATTTCGTACTAGATACCCGACTCGATTGCCTAAAACCATTACTCGCACAGCCCTACTGAATTCGAATTGGAATGTAGTAACATGCCGCAGCCACCGTTACAGAGACCTTCAAATCCAAAGACTAATAATATAACATTTGGGACTACCAATTTCAAAATATTTACCTCGGATTAATTAAGTGAACTAGTGGACCACTAACCCCCCTCTGATTTAGATAAATTTATTCCTTATCTATTTGAATTTGAAGTGATACCTTTGAAATAATTTTGGCATAAGCAGTTTCGAAGATACGACGTTTTTTATTATTAGGGGTTAAAATCACGATCTCTCCCCCCCACCGCTAAGCACACCCCTATAAAAATGGAAACCTCTGAAATATTGATCACGAATCTATTAACAACCGAGATCGGTTGTATTTTCGCTTTTGACACTCCGTGGGTACGAATCAAATATGCAAATTTACGACGTAAAATAATAATAATAATAATCAGCTAGGCTAATACCCAAGGCACCACCTTAGGCCTAAGTCATCAAGCGACTTTTGGAAGCCTTTTAATTCAAGTGGCCGGGTTACAATGCGTTGGAGGGTGGTGGCAAGCCCTGCATGCAGCGCGATCAAGCCAACACCTTCCTACACTAACTATTACCGTTAACCTCAACAAGTTTTTATGGAAGGGGAAACCGAAAAGCTCGGGGGAAAACCCCTTAAACCAGTGGGGAAAGAACTTGCAAACTCAACGTAGAAGGAGTTGTTCCGATTTTTCACCCAATGTCACAAGCTGGGAACGAACAAGGTTCCTCTTGCTGCGAGGCGAAAGTGCTAACCACTCCGCCACCCCACCTCACCAAGTTGAAATAATTACCACTTCTCAAAGTTCTCATACAATACAGTGTGCCATAATTTATAGCCCGGTGTACCTAGTAACAGAGACCATCCCACCGGGAGCCGATCATCATAGTGAGACTTCCTCATTCGGAGACTTCATCAGGTAATATTATACATCAATTTTTAAAACTGCCGCATAAGACTTTAAAATTTTTATCCTATTAAGACATAATTAAAATTTTAAGTAAATATGAAAGTTCTAAATATACGAAATTGGAAGCAGATTTTAAAATTTCTTCCACGGATTTAAATATTTAGTTGTATTTTATATTTGAAAGTGAGCTTGTGTGCGCAAAAATGGTCGTCTAACTATAATTATATGTAATCATTTAAAACCACGAAATATCAGTCTCTGTAAAGATAGAGTTTAGTATTTGAAGTCGTTATTTATTTTATGGCTAAATTATCAATCTTGTCAAATGTTTAAAAAATATTTCATTATAGTATTTATTAACAAGTTGGCAAGCCAAAATATACCTCTCCTCGGAAGAATTGTCCGTAGTGGTATTATTTTCTCGAGATAACCCTCAAAGATATATGTCCGCAATTTAGAGTTATTTTGTTAAAAATGTTATCGCAGTTCTATCCCGCCCGGTATAATTATAATTAGAATAATTGACACGAAACGACCAATTTAATTTATTCAGAATATCATAAGTTAAGTAGTTACAACAGTGAGTTAGACGTACTATAAAAATGCACAATTGAATTAAACCCTTTTTACAGTACAAGTTTGTCAGTTGAATATAATACAAAGCAAATTTTAATGAGAGAAATAGCTACAGAGGGTATTATAACGACCGTTCGCTTTTTGGTTTATAATTTTAACGAAATAGGGCCGATTTTAATTAAACGATAGTTTAACGAAATTTTGTGAAAATACTATTCCCTAAGGCCGCGCGATAAATTTACGAGAATAATTTCCCGTCGCCGTTATATCGCAAATTTAGTTGATTCGAGATTGCCAGAACTGTAATGTTGTGGGCGAGTGATTAGAAATAAAATGGCAACCAGAATTATGCAAAATTATAAATGTTTATTTTTATTCAGAACAGTCTATGTAACGTTCTAGATTTAACTTTCATCAATAACCCAACAATATATATCCCTCCTACGTAATTGTGCAGAACTGGTACTCAAGTGTCCAAGGCTAGGTTGGTCTTAGTTCATCGTGATTGAAAAATAAACCAAAACACACTTTTTTTTTTGCTCGGAAAAGTGTTCTTTTTCAAAAACTATTTATAGTACCGATTTCAAATTTGGAAGGTCAATTCTCTATACCGGGGGACATCAGTTTGAGAAATTTGAGCGTTTTCGGTAATGTTTTCCACCAATTTTGAAAAATTATTTTTCGACCACTAGGTGCGAGATAAAAAATTTCTATTATAAAGTTGTAGGCCGTCATCGAAAACCCTTAAAAATTGTTCACTCGACGAAAAACAATTTATTTATCAGTGAAAATTCGAGCTTGAAAAATTTACAAGCTGGTGAAGCCAAATTACGATTGTTTGAAACGATAATTGAAACCGAATTACCTAATCCAGTTGAAACTTTGGTTAAAAAAACGACCGGATTTAAAAAACACGAGGCTATAGGTCAATCCTAAACATGCATTGGGTATTTAAAGGAAAACTTTGGGAGATTATTATCAGTGTTTGATAATATTTCGAACAATGCCTCGTTATTCAGTAGCTGAGCGTACCGAGATAGTTGCCATTTACTATGGAGAAGCAGCACAAAACCTTAGAAGAGTGACTGAAATCTTCGCAGAAAGACATCCAAATGGAGCACCATCTGTAAATACAGTAAGACGAGCAATTCACGATTTCAATCAATTTGGTAACTTGCAACCTAGGTTTCGCGGATTGGGTCAACCGGATTTAGACTTCGAGAACAATGTACTCGCGTACTTTGTGGCATATCCTCGTCACATTTGCGCTAACGCCGCTGCTGATTTGGGTTGTTCTGCAAATCGTGTGTGGAAAATTCTTCGTAAGAATCGCTATCACCCATACAGAGCTACGCTCCACCAAGGACTAATTGACGGAGACCATCAAAGACGTTATGAATTTAGCAACTGGTTACTAAATGCTGTCCAAGAAGATAGACAATTTTTGCGCCATGTTTTGTTCTCCGACGAAGCGTCATTTTCTAGAGATGGGCCCTTTAATCATCAAAACAGCCATCTTAATATAATTTATAAATATAATATTAATATAATTTATAAATATAATATTAATATAATTTATAAATATAATATTAATATAATTTATAAATATAATATTAATATAATTTATAAATATAATATTAATATAATTTATAAATATAATATTAATATAATTTATAAATATAATATTAATATAATTTATAAATATAATATTAATATAATTTATAAATATAATATTAATATAATTTATAAATATAATATTAATATAATTTATAAATATAATATTAATATAATTTATAAATATAATATTAATATAATTTATAAATATAATATTAATATAATTTATAAATATAATATTAATATAATTTATAAATATAATATTAATATAATTTATAAATATAATATTAATATAATTTATAAATATAATATTAATATAATTTATAAATATAATATTAATATAATTTATAAATATAATATTAATATAATTTATAAATATAATATTAATATAATTTATAAATATAATATTAATATAATTTATAAATATAATATTAATATAATTTATAAATATAATATTAATATAATTTATAAATATAATATTAATATAATTTATAAATATAAATATAATATTAATATAATTTATAAATATAAGATTAATATAATTTATAAATATAAGATTAATATAATTTATAAATATAAGATTAATATAATTTATAAATATAAGATTAATATAATTTATAAATATAAGATTAATATAATTTATAAATATAAGATTAATATAATTTATAAATATAAGATTAATATAATTTATAAATATAAGATTAATATAATTTATAAATATAAGATTAATATAATTTATAAATATAAGATTAATATAATTTATAAATATAAGATTAATATAATTTATAAATATAAGATTAATATAATTTATAAATATAAGATTAATATAATTTATAAATATAAGATTAATATAATTTATAAATATAAGATTAATATAATTTATAAATATAAGATTAATATAATTTATAAATATAAGATTAATATAATTTATAAATATAAGATTAATATAATTTATAAATATAAGATTAATATAATTTATAAATATAAGATTAATATAATTTATAAATATAAGATTAATATAATTTATAAATATAAGATTAATATAATTTATAAATATAAGATTAATATAATTTATAAATATAAGATTAATATAATTTATAAATATAAGATTAATATAATTTATAAATATTTAATTAAATATAAGATTAATATGATTTATAAATATTTAATTAAATATAAGATTAATATGATTTATAAATATTTAATTAAATATAAGATTAATATGATTTATAAATATTTAATTAAATATAAGATTAATATGATTTATAAATATTTAATTAAATATAAGATTAATATGATTTATAAATATTTAAAATGAAGTAGAATAAATTATAGTACCTAACGTTATAACTTTGTAAAGCTGTTTTTTAGAAAAACACCGTAATATAATAAGCGTTGGTTAGAGTAAATCTCTTGCACAATGCAGACCCGGGTTCGATTCCCGGCCGGCGCTAATAAATCGTAAATTGATACTAAGACGAATACCGTGTTCAATTGGTGGAAACCCTGCCATTGGATGTTGAGAGGTTGCATAACACTCAGCACTCGGTCCGTCCCAAAGTCATTAAGAAGAAGTTGGAGATAAAACGCCCGTACAAACACAACAAACTCAACACTCACAACCGTCATAACACTAACTCAACATTCACAACCTACGCATAAACATTACAAAAACGTAATACACCAAACCGTCACGACGGTGAGCGAAAAAACACCATCCAAACCAAACCGCAAAATAATCCGTTAACGCTCACCGTCATACGGTGGTTTTGCCAACACTACGAAAAACTGCGAACGCAGAGATTTCGATACATTGTGTACATTGATTAACCTTTGCACGGAAAATGCGAACGCGTTCGCAGGGCAGACAGACACGGTGATTGTATAACCCCTCCTAGGGGGCTTCGTCCCCTCGGAGAGGTAAAAATATATAAACCTATTGAATAGTCGAATGCGCTTCAGCGAGGCAAAAAAGAAAAACATTAATATTTAAAATCTTTTTAAAAACCCAAATATGGGAAATTAACTTTACCTAACTACTTATTAAAATCGGGTGAAAGGAAAAATCAGTCATCCAAGCCATAATGAAATATGTTCGCCTCAGTGAAAATTGATTAAATGCAGAAAATTTAAACATAAATGCAAAACACAAGCTGGAAGCCGTACCTATCTCTGTGGAAATATTATTTTATCAGTTTATTTACATTTGGGCATTTTCGTTCTGATTTCATTATAGATTTTGTTTATCGCCAAGACGTGAACGTTACAATTTTAAGCAAAATAACCCGTGAAGGTTTGAAATATACCAGAAATCATATGATTTGCTCAACTACAGAAAAGTAGCAAACGAATGTAATATAGCGGTAGGATGTTTCTTTAATGACCACTATCAATCACTAATAGATTCACCCACTACCATGTTGAGCAGTAATAGCGGCCAACAGAAAACACGCGTAATTTTTACCTGGTGTGGTTTCTGAGGTAGTGAATGTCTTTTAGGTCATTCAAGAAAGTGGTTTCTTGTGTTGAACGGAGTATAATACTTTTACATTCACTTCTTTCGATACATCTTTAAGGTTAATCACTTTATCTAAACCAATGAATATGAATCAATGTTAAATTTTTATTTAATTAACACGGTTAAATTTAGGTAGTAGAAGCAAACAAAAATGAATAATTCTCAAATCATTATCAGATATTATACGTGGAGTCACAAAATGAAGATACAAGTAGGAAATTTCTGTTAATCTGAATTTTAATCCAAGATAGTTTTATTTTACGATAGAACCAACTAATTTTGATTCACCATATACATCTTAACACTTGAGTAGTCAGCAATGACATTATTTAAATAATATGTTTATTGAGATACTTTCTTAATGTCCAAAGTAACATGATTTTTTGTGCCTAACTCTCATTATTTTTATATTTTAGGGTAAAGTTTTGTATGCGGATCCTGTTACGAGCAATGAGGTTCCCTATGACCTTTGGCCTATTACCAGAGCATTGAGATACGTTCTTCGGAATCTGCGGAATGTTACGTAAGGAAAGATCACTGTATCTTATTTTATCAGTTAGTTAAGCTACACATGAGCAAAGAATTACATAAATGACATCTTTATATCTTTTTCAAGTTAACTTTATAACCGTTTCGGTTTCAAATCAACTCAGTCGTACCTCAGTCGGAAATTGTGAAGATCCAATTCAACTACAGATACAAACACTCTACTGCTAATATTATATAAGCTACCTATTTGTATTTTATCCTTAGATTATCGGGTGAAGCTCGAGAAATTGAATGCGGAAAATGAGAGAATATGCTAAAATAAAGAAGACCTAACCCCAGCAGCACAAATGAGTCGTTTTAGAGTCTGTTTGTGGTCGAGAAGTCGGTTTCCAGTCCACGACCAATCGCCAACTCAAAAAAGTCTGCGGTTTTTTTATAATTTTTCAAACAGATATTCAGCTTTGTACGGAATTGGGTCTTTTTTGATTCGGCACAACGATTTGTTTTAGACTATTTGCCGACTTTCGATAGCCTTTACTGAAAAATTGTATTTCATTATTTCCCACGTTAAAATAGATAGTAGAATAATAATTCGTTATTAATTTTAATCCATACTTGAAGAATGAATACATTTGTTTTACATTTCAAGCTAAATTCATTGCGTTTCTATTAAAATTTTCAAATAACCCGCCATGCTAGAACCACTGTGCAATCTATAGAACATTTTTTGGCAAGAGTACGGGTTATTGTTTCTGTGCTCGTGTTTTCGGTATTATATATTCAGTTTTATAAGTATTAACACTTTTAAGAATACAGTTAAAACGTTTGAATTACTAAATACCTAACCATTAAAGGTAAGATTTTCAATTACAAATTTATTGTAAATTCTTAGATTCTTCTTTAACCGCGGTTTTGGTTATCATTATTAAGCCTTGGTGTCGTTATCATACTTATATAGTATTCAAAATACAACCTAACAATATTTGATTTTAAAGCTCTAAATATAGCAGAAGACATCAAATATGCCCAAAAGAGGTCCTTATAAAGATGAGGCTGATATTAGTGCTAGGTAAGAGGAGAATAAGATCCGATTATGAGAAAGATCATTTGGACCAAATTAATGTTAATTCTTCTGATAATTAGAATATTGAGATAGACCAAAATCGAATAAATATTCCAAGCAATATAAATGATTGCACTGAACCACAATTAGTGGGAGAACAAAGACAAGAGAGCGATGGCAGTAGTAATCTTTGCCGCAATGAAGAACAATTTTCAGATTCAAGTTGTCCTGTCGACTTTTATTCTGTATTTAAATTATTTTTGAAAATATTAGAAAACCATTTTGGTAAAATTTTTATTATTGGTTTTGGTGTAATTGTTATTATTTGCTTTTGCAAAATTGTGATTATTTTTTAAGTCTCCAATAAAGTTTATTGGAACTGTTAAAAGTCTAATTTTGTTATTGTTTGTAGCTAGATATTTAACGAAAGGACGACAGCTGTGATTTAAAGTTAAATTTAATTAGCATGCATTCCACTTCCGTTTTATATTTAGTAACCATAACCTAGGTAAATATTTATATTACAAATGTGATCTTTTTTTTGAGACGGCCCGACGATGTGTTAGAGTAGGTACCCTTTACTTTTTAAAGTAGGCAAACACTCTAATGGTGGAGTCATTCCATGACAAAACGCCTGCCACAGAACACCGGACCCCTTTCGATTTTGCCCAAATTTTGTATACAGGGTTTTTTGGGCCTAGGAAAACGATTTTGACAGTTTCATAACGATCGGTTCAGCCGTTTACGAGATACAGCATACGCGTTTTTTCAAAAGTACGCCTTGACCCCCTAAATGTTTTCTACTATATCTTAAGACATAATTATCGAAAAATCACATGTAATACCTCATTTTAAAGACAATGCGCACCCTAATATGAATATTTAATCAGAGTTGTCATTTGACGTAAATGTCATTAAAATCTGGGCCTTTAAATAATTTGACCTTTGACCTTGCCCAGACACCTCAGTCGTAGGTCAACGATTTTAGCATTTTTAAAATTCCCACTATCGAATACATAATAATCACTCAAAATCTCAAAGTAATATTTGTAGTTTTCGAGATATTAATTTTTGAAATTTACCCCTCAAATTAATGAAAATGCTATTTTATACACGAAACTAGTTGACCTACTAAATAAATTAAAAATATTATTATTTTGGTAATTTTGAGTTTAGAATATCAAATACACTAATTCTTAAATTAAGTTGAGTTATTTACATATTATTTTTAGTTTTGCATGTTATCTGTAGACAGAAGACATCACTAAATTGCTTGTCCTTAGTATAGTCTGGCGTTCAATATTATTGTAGCGTATCTTACTGCACCCTAAAATGGAAATGTGCTAGATATCTCAAGAAAACCCAATATTGCTCTTAGTCATATCGATTACGTTTTTAATAACGTAAAAATGTTTTAATATCTTTTTAATATATAATAGTTATAATTGAGTAGTTAAATATATTAACAGCGATAATTGAGTAGCGAAATAGAATTTATTTAACTGTATATTCTCGAACAAAGCCCTGAAATGGATCGAAATTGTTCGTTTTGGAGAGACAGTAGTAAATGTCATTTGCAAACACTTTCGAAAACAGTTGGTATCAACAACCATCTGTCCGAGGATGACAAACTAGTTCTTAGCAGCCGAACAGCTATACCTATGTCCAAAATAAGAAACATATGTCGTCACCATGAAGAACTTTTTATGAAAAGGTATTCAACGAGTCAAAAGAAGTGTATGAATCCTTTTGGGACTCACGACGCTGAAAGAAAGAGTGGACTAAAAACTATTTCATTGGATTTGTTCAAAAAATTAAAGTTACGAGGAATTGAAGTTATCGCTGGAAATAAGTTGTGCATCCAGTGTTTTATGTCTGCTGGAAAAAAAGTAAAGGATGAACTCCAAATACAGTTGGACGTTTCAGAAGTTAACACTGCACAAGAATCACAAGAAAGCGATTCTTTTTCATTTAGTCAACCTTGTTCATCGGGAGATGCGACGCAAGACGACAAAGCTATAGCTTTAGTGGCAGTTAACGAAACTCTAATAAACTTGGGAGAATCTCCTGTTAAAAGAAGTAAGAAATATATTTAATTTGAAAGAATTTATATATGTATACATATATAAATACATATATTTTTTAACTTTTGTACAGAAGGTTTGTCATCTCGCCAAAAAACAATTCTAAGCAGGACTAAGTTAAACGCTGTGAACAATTCATTGAAACGCAAATTAGAAGAGTCAATGGAAATTTCTCTTGATGAAACAGACGATAATATGGTTACGGACGATGTTTTTAGAAAGCTCGAAGAACATCGATTATATGAGAATATTTTGAACGAACTGAGAGAGAAATTCAATAACTCCAACACATCATACGGCGAAAAGCTTCAGATCCTGACCTTGTCACCATTTGGAATACAACGCACAATGGAGGAATTTGGAGCACCAGAATACATGGTCAAACGAAGCAGGAATCTTAAATCTAGTCAAGGAATTCTTTCGCTACCAGAGAAACAATCGAAGGGATTAATATTGACCGAAGACGTTAAATCAAAGGTCGTTGAATTTTACGAAAATGACGATAACAGTCGTATGACACCTGGACAAAAGGAGTTTGTGTCAGTTAGAAACCACGAGACAGGTCAAAAAGAACATCATCAAAAGAGGCTTGTACTGCTGAACCTGAGAGAGCTCTATAACAAATTCAAGGAAGAGCATGATTTGACGTTAGGATTTTCGTCATTTTGTTATCTACGACCACCTTGGTGTGTATTAGCAGGTTCGTCAGGTACACATTCAGTGTGTGTCTGCACCTATCACCAAAATGTCAAGCTAATGATATCAGCTCTACCGTCTCCTTGTCCTTTAAAATGTGATATCGATTTCATGGCGCTCACCGTGTGTGACACTCAAAACAGGAATTGTATGATGAGGGTGTGCAAGGACTGTCCTGGGAAAAATGGTCTACTTGAAAATGAATATTTAACGAACCTTTTAGAAGATTTTGAAAATATAAAGTTCATGCAATGGGTGACAACTGACAGCACAAAGCTCATGACCTTGAGCGAGAGTGTTGAAAACTTTTTCGACTCTTTGGCCATTAAACTACTTGAACTAACGCGTCATCATTACACATCTAAGTCGCAATCTAATTATCTTAAAAACCTCAAAAAAACTCTAAAACCTGGTGACGTAATTGTTCTCGGTGATTTTGCGGATAACTATTCCTTCGTAATTCAAGACGAAGCACAAGGGTTCCATTGGGACAATTCTCAAGCGACAGTGCATCCCTTCGTAATCTACTTCAGGGTAGTCGAAAACGGAGAACTTAACCACTTAAATTTTTGTATTATCAGTGATACCAGAACACATACAACCAATACTGTTCACAGTTTTTTAACTTATCTAATTCCAAATATAAAAACACATGTTCCTAATGTTAGAAAGCTAATTTATTTTACGGATGGATGTGCTGGACAGTATAAAAACAAATACAACTTTTCTAATCTCTGTTGCCACAAACAAGATTTTGGTTTGGACGCTGAATGGCATTTTTTTGCCACATCTCATGGCAAGGGACCTTGTGACGGAATTGGCGGAACAGTGAAGCGTAAAACAGCAAGAGTCAGTCTTCAGCGACCAGTGACTGGACAGATTTTGACTCCAACAGATATGTTTAATTTCTGCCTATCAAACTTCGAAAATATCAAGTTCATCTATGTTAAAAACGAAGAAATTGAGCGACAAAAGGAACATTTAAAAGAAAGGTTTTCTAAAGCCATAACAGTAAAAGGAACTCGAGGGTTTCATAAATTCGTTCCGAAATCGTTAAATGAAATCATGGTTTCTCCGTTATCTAATGACGATTCGCTAACCACAGTTAAGGTTTCGACTTTAGAATTGTCAGATACTCGAAATCAAGAGGCTGAAAACTTTAAAGTGGGAAATTTGGTAGCCAGCGTCTACAAAGGCCAACTTTACGTTGGATTAATTGAGGAAGTATCAGAAGAGTTTGGAGACTTCTTTGTAAACTTTTTGCGTCCCCCTGGTATTTCGGACAAAAATACACATGGCCCAGAAGGATCGATAGCAGTTGGGTGTCAAGTGAAAATGTTCTATGTGCAATTGAAATTCTTGTAGGTTTACCAAATTCGAAAGGCTATCAAATCAAAGAACACGATAAAAATAAAATTACCAAAGCCTTTTCCATGTATAAAGAAGTTTAAGCTGTTTTGTGTAAATAAAAAATTAATTGGTGTGTAAACTATAAAAATAAATGGTTTTGGTATTTCATTTTGTGTGTGGTGGGGTAAATTTCAAAAATTAATATCTCGAAAACTACAAATATTACTTTGAGATTTTGAGTGATTATTATGTATTCGATAGTGGGAATTTTAAAAATGCTAAAATCGTTGACCTACGACTGAGGTGTCTGGGCAAGGTCAAAGGTCAAATTATTTAAAGGCCCAGATTTTAATGACATTTACGTCAAATGACAACTCTGATTAAATATTCATATTAGGGTGCGCATTGTCTTTAAAATGAGGTATTACATGTGATTTTGCGATAATTATGTCATAAGATATACTAGAAAACATTTAGGGGGTCAAGGCGAACTTTTGAAAAAACGCGTATGCTGTATCTCGTAAACGGCTGAACTGATCGTTATGAAACTGTCAAAATCGTTTTCCTAGGCCCAAAAAACCTTGTATACAAAATTTTGGCGAAATCGAAAGGGGTCGGGTGTTAAAATTAAAAAAAAACTAGGTCGTTTTGTCATGGAATGACCCGGTGGTCTCTTTTGGGACAGCCCGACGATGTACTAGAG